>NC_056740.1:532080717-532138217 GCF_019279795.1 Protopterus annectens | reverse complement strand
GACAGCTGACATGCCAGGCACCAGACAGCTGACATGCCAGGCACCATGACAGCTAACATGTCAGGCACCACGACAGCTGACATGCCAGGCACCATGACAACTGACATGCCAGGTGCCATGACAGCTGACATGCCAGACACCATGACAGCTGACATGCCAGGTACCATGACAGCTGACATACCAAGCACCATGACAGCTAACACGCCAGGCACCATGACAGCTGACATACCAGGCACCATGACAACTGACATGCCAGGCACCATGACAGCTGACATGCCAGGCACCATGACAGCTGACATGCCAGGTACTATGACAGCTGACATGCCAGGCACCATGGCAGCTGAGATGCCAGGCACCATGACTGCTGACATTACAGACACCACGACAGCTGAGCAATGACTTTTTTCCCGCATTCCAACAAGGTGTTGTCCATAGGTTATCTTTGGACCCCAGAATTGGTATCACTGCAGATCTTTTCTCAAGTTCTTTCTTGATGTGCCCCTACAGAAAATGCCACCACTGTACTGTAACCCAACAAAAGACAATGAAATGACACCTACATGGCTAAACTGAGAGAAACTAAGTTTATCATTTACTGTTTGAACTACACAGACACTCCTAATGTTTCTGTACTCTTTGTTTCATGGATGTATCTCAAGCTAACCTGAAAGTGGTCCGGGTAGATCAGTGTTGTGTCCCAGTAAACAAACTGAAATAAATACATAAATCAATAATAAACCCTAATGCTACAACAGCAATTTACATTTCAAAAATGCACTGTTACCAAAAGCGCATCACACAACTTGCATCTTTTTTCAAGATAATATGGCTGCAGGATGTCACATGACTGCATATCTAGTCGATCAATATCTCCGACAGTAGAAGGACTTCATGAATTTGATAGCACACATTTCATGATCTTTACCTTGAAAGGTGCCCTGGACCTGCAAGCAGAATCCAACTTAAAATATTTAGTGAACATAGGAGAAGACCAAATCATAGCAAGCAGAATCCAATTTTAAATGCTTGCTCAACACAAAAGACCAAGGTAAAGCTGCACAAGTCTTGTCCAAAGAGCAATGTGAGAGAGAATATTAAATGTTAAAAAAAAGTAGCAGAGTTAACATTTTGTGTAGTGGGATGGTTTTCTCTTATTTCTGGTAACAAAAAACAAAAGATTTGCCAACCATCTTCAAACACACTGGCTATTTACCTTCCTACCTTTCATATCCCCTACAAAAACTGACAAATAACTTCTGATTCTGTTGGAAATAGCTGTCCTGCTGGTTGGATCCCATCTTAACTGTTTATGCACTACCTCTGTGAGCAAGAGATGTTTCTCAGTGCAATACTCTAGGAGAAAAGACAGAAATGAATGCACTGATTTGAATTTTGTGCAGTGCCTACCGTGGGAATCAACAATGATCTGATGCAAAACTCTAATGTTATGAAATGTGAGGAAAAGGGAAATGAACCAAGACAGTAAGAAGCTCCAAAATTAAAATTCTTCCAGTCAAAATAATCACAAATAAGAATAGCATTTTCCAAAAAACAGAAACCTTGGATATGTCTCATGGTGTCAGAGTGGAGGCACAGTTAACTTCTCTAGCACAATATGGGATTTTCAAACAGGTCACCACAGCAGAAGGATTTCTCACAAGGATGTTTTTTAAAGTCTTAAAGAGATGAAGGAACAGCCATCTGAACGTTCGTGAATATTGGAAACAGCAGGTGAATGCGTTATTACCATGGAAAAACTGAGCTCAAGTCCAAACTGTTATGAAGACCTTGCTCTGGGGATGCTATCGGCCATCCAAAAAGGAAAACCTCTTCCACCTGTTGGGAGTAAGTCCTTGTGAATAAAGGGTTTCAAGAGCACTGTATGAATGCAGCAATCTCCTGTAAAAGACCTGAAGCTTAAGACAGGACACTAGAATGAATAGATAAGTGCCATCATTTTGAGTCTGGAGAGGTCGCACTTGAGAGGTAAGGCAGTACAGACTAACTCACTACTACTGGAATGTGTCAGTGAACCAAGGTCCACAGTGAAGTGCAAAACTGCAGTTACTTTAACCAGAACTTGATAACAGGATGTGTGAGTGTGTGCGTGTGTGCTCGCGCTTTTGTGTGCGCTGGTGTGTGTGTGTGTGTGTGTGTGTGTGTGTGTGTGTGTGTGTGTGTGTGTGTGTGTGTGTGTGTGTGTGTGTGCCTCTCTCTCTTGGAATATTTGTGATGGACTCCAAAAATCAGGGAATGAGAAGCATGCATGCAGAACTAGAGAAACTGGATGAAAAACATCTTTGAATTTAGCTTCTTTGCAGGACACTAAGGTGAAGAAGTGCTTGCACTTTGCACTAGCTGGAGATGCAAACAATCTCAGGTTTAGAAAGCAGGGAGCAATGTACCTGCAGGTTGAGCAATTACTCAAGGATGATATAATCTTAAGAGTAATCTTGTCTGTCACATAACATGAGCTTATCCAAAATGTGTTTTACCATTAAGCAACTGGAAATGAGGACTGCTTCTTCCTACACCCTCATGCCTTTTTTGAAAATTTAGAAAAAGACCATTCCCCCCTTGTCTGCTGATATAATGCACCACTGCTACACTGCCTCTCAGAATAACAGGTGCAAAGTATCACAAAGCCAAGATTGCCATTCTTCTCTGTAGTGTATCTGTGTGGAAGAAAGTCGTCCTCTGAAGCCACAGACCATAAACTCCTCGACTTAAGTAATGTACTCAGTAGCCCAGGTGGGAGGAGCTTGTGGTGGCCCGAGTAAAGTAGGGAGTTGATTATCCAAACATCAATTGTCTGAAACATCAGTTATCCGAACTCAACTTTCGAAAGTTTTGGGGTAAGAAAAATCATGACGTCTGAATAGGTAAATGTTATATACATTCGTTTATGCATGTTTTTTGAGCTTGCAGCCTGCTCGTGTGTGAAAAATATTCTTTATTGTCCACTGGAATCACTGAATAGTTGAAAAGTGTATTCCCTGTATGCAGAAAAAAAACAAGATTTTAGAAGTTTTTTATCCGGTTCAATTACGTTTGATTATCCAAACAATCTGATTATCCAAATTATCCTAGGTCCCAATTAGTTTGGATAACTGATTCTCTACTCTAGTTAAGTAATGGACTGCCAACCCCAGACTGGAGGAGCTAGTGGTGGTCTGAGACTTAAGTATTGGACTCCCCAACACAGATGGGAGGAGCTAGTGGTGATGTGAGTTGTTAGTAACAACATTAAAAACAGTAAACTTGAAAAATGTGTACAGGCTCCGTCCACCAACAAAATGACTTAAGACAAATTATGGAATGGCTAATAGGAGCACCCATTTGTGAACATCTTGAATTCACTGCACTTTTGGAAACACCAACAGACCCTGAAGGGCAAAATGAAAACCCTAGGGAGTAAACTACTGGTAAGTTCGATACATGTACAGACAAATACACCAACACCAAGATTTTAAGCATAATATGAAAAGAGACTGGCAGCCTATGAAATCTCCAAAAGCAGGTGCCATGTGATAGTAACATGGTGTATCTGTAAGTAGCCTGGCAGCAGAATTTTTCTCCAGTTTTGCAGATGCTAGGAATATAGAACAGCCATAGAAATGGCTACTGCCATGAATCCTGTGAGACACCGAGGAGATTCTACAGTTGCTGATCACTGACTTGAACAAAGGAAGACTTTGTCTCAAAACTCTGTCAGTGGAAGAAGACTTTCATGGCACTTGTACCCAGATGGCAGAACAGGGAAGAGGACTGAATGAATGAGGGTGAGCTATAACCTTGACTCCTTCAACACTGTAAATGTTTAAGGAAGTGTAGAATCAAATACCTGATCTTGCTGCAGTGACAGTTAGTAACAACAAGCCACTTGTCTAAGTAAAAAAAAAAACTGCATGAGCCGCACCCAAAAGTGTACAATTACAACTGTCATACATGAGAGCTGATAACAGGCTCAGTGGTGGGCTACGTAATTAGTAAGCACCATCTGCTGTCTAAAAGGATAGAACCTTCCTGTTCATTCTCCTGATCTTGACATGTAACTAAGTGTCATAGAGCTCAGAGGAGCAGATCCAATCCAGACAGAAAAGGATGGACAAGTTAGTATAAAGTGTGACAATGCCAACTTGTAAAGTTACAGAGATCCACTATGAGTTTTATATCCCACTTCTTCTTTTGGATCATAATGAACTGTGATGAATAGTCAATTCCACACAGGCCATTTGGGACATGATAAGCGGCTCATGTTCCAAAGAAATAGCCACTTTCCAGTGGGAGAAGCCTTTCACATGGGTAAAAAGGAAGGACTTAAGGGAAGATGGGGTAACAACATTTTGAAGAAATGCTCTTTTCCTGACCCCCAAATGAGGTTGGCAGTCATTACTAAGAAGCAGAGCCCAGAAAATGGGTTCCTCTGCCTGCCTTGGTTATACCAAGAACCCTGGTAATGACATTTTTGGTTGCTACCATATTCTCCAGGGAGACACTCTCTGGCTCACTCCTTGGTCAACAATAACAACCAGCTTAGATCAGATGCTTTGTAACACCCTGTGATATATATAGAAACTCCGCAACAGAAAAGGCAACAACTTCAGCAGATACCAATGCAATGCAAATGACGACCTGATGCAAGGAAAGCAGCTAAGTAAAAGGGAAAAAGAACCTAAACCTGCCTTTATCCAACCATCTTTAATTTGCTTTGTTCTTTCAGATTTGTTTTTATGGGCGCAACTATTTCATACTAGTGTAAACATAATTTTCTACACGATTATATTTACTTCTTTTCTGTCAAAGTAAAACAGTCACATAAACACTACTTCTGTTAATATTGTAAAAGAGCTTTACGAGTATTTTTTTCCATTTTTCTCATCAGATCCTTTTATAAGAAGGATGAAAAGCCATCACACTGACCAGTGACATGGTCTTTTGTTACTGAAATTGCATTTTTGAGTTAAACATTATTAATGTTGCAAACTCTTTAAAACACACTGCCACTGATGCGGCCAGGGGCGCTCAAAAGAAACAATTTTCTATGCAATTGATGTCTTAAAATATAAGTCACTCAAAACTTGCCAGAAGATGAAAGGCAAATGGCCTCATTTTATTTAAGGAGTTCACCTTTTAACTAAACTAATGTCACCCTTTGAGAACAGATGGTGTTCATTCCCTGCTGGGCATCTGGTCAGAAATCATACATACTGTGACAGTAGTTGAGGCGATCCTGGGGCAGGGAACTTGTCAGTTACAAGAAAAGAGGATAAATCCTTAACCAAAAAGAAAATAAATGCTACTGATTTTTTCATAGAGAAACCATACAGTTTTATAAGAACAACCTTACACAGATGTGCCTAAAGATAGCTTAGTTTCACTTCTGCATTTCTTTAACACCTTCAGCATCTCTGTTTCTAAAATTAATTTTTTTGTGATGTTATTCCATAAAAGGACCATTTTAAAATTAGCACTGTACACCTGTAATAGTACACAGTTCTTTATTTCATTTGTTAAAGTTACTTGCTATGCTAACCAATTGAAATTGACCTTTATAATAGCTATTCTTCAAGGGATTGTGTGTGTGTGTGTGTGTGTGTGTGTGTGTGTGTGTGTGTGTGTGTGTGTGTGTGTGTGTGTGTGTGTCTGAAAAGTGAAGGAATTTCCAGAGTTCAGAGTTAAATGAGTTGCTTCTATGTGGGAGGAACAGAACTGCTTGGAGAAAATGCCCCTCTTGGAAGTAAGGGGACAGCGTCTGCATTCGGCACATAGTAAGGCCTTCCTCAGCACCTTGCTGAGTGTGCATAGTTAGGACCAGGAAGAAAACATCACACATTTCCAACCACCTCTGATGTCTGCCTAGATGACAATGCCTCTCAATGAGCTCTCCCACGGTAAGGAATGGAAGGGCTCATAGACAGGCAGTGGAGGCAAAAAAATCCATTAAAAAAACACCTCTGGTGATGTCAAGGCAACTGACACACCCGTAAACTCAGGGACCAGTCCCTGTAGCAACCTCTAAACTATGACTAGAGTCATGTTGCGCCCTGTTATATTCTACCTAGAAGCCACAATACTGAAGGAAGCAAAGAAGGTTTTTAAAGGACTCCTTTCAGTATCCATTCTCTCTCTCTCTCTCTCTCTCTCTCTCTCTCTCACTCACACCTTTCTCTCTCTTTTTAAGTCTGTGACGTCTTACCAGGTTTAGTCAGCTTTTCCTCGCTCTTGGAAGTCTAGAAAGAAGATGATAAGAAAGAGACAACAGCCTCAAGTTTTTCAAAGCACTCAGTCATTAAGGTGTCACAAATGTCCTTGCACAACTGGCACCTTTAAGTGTTGGGTGAAGATCTCAAACAAATAACGCACTTAAAATGCATGTCAATGAGTGGGACCTGTTTGTCAATTTTTTAACACATGGTGATAGGAAAAAAATATTTTCAAGAGCCACATAGTTAAATTATAACTTCAATATTTAAGATTGTGTAGTGTCATCATTTTGAAAGCTTCAACACAATTTTGAGGTGTTCTAATCTGAAAAACAGCAGTCCACAATAAGCCATTCCTGTGAGTTCATCATGCTGCACAAAGGAACTGTAAAGTTCCAGAAATGGAACTCCAAAATGTGGCATGCAGGATTAGCCCAAGGACAGGGTCAACAGCTTGAGAAAATTTAAATGTCAAAGCCGTATTTTTCAACATGGAGCAAATTCTGTAAGCCCTGAAGCCAGAGGTTACAAAATCACAAGCAGGGTAAAGTAAAAGAACACACACATGCACGGACACACACACACACACACACACACACACACACACACACACACACACACACACACACACACATGCACGGACACACACACACACACACACACACACACACACACACACACACACACACACACACACACACACACACACACACACACACACACACACACACACACACACACACACACACACACACACACACACACACACACACACGCACGGACACACACACACACACACACACACACACACACACACATGCACGGACACACACACACACACACACACACACACACACACACTCGTCTTCACACAGTATGCACACTTACTGGAAAAACTGTAGGACTGAAAAGTCACCAATGCTTTGTTTTTATGATGTGGGAGGACATCACAGAAACCAGCAAGAACTCACAAGGTCACAGGGAGGACATGACTCCACGTAGAAGACACCCCAGCTGAGAACTGAACTGGACAACCACGCACTGTAAGGTAACACCACCAACGTCTGCACCAGTGTACCACTCAGACAGAACTTAATATGTGAAAGTTCTAAACTCCATGGATATCAATTCCAATGCACACAAGGCTTGTAGTGAATATGGGTATCATCAGTGGAAAACACTTTTTATTTTTATTTTTCATCTTTTCCCATATCCTCTGACACTACCTCTCTGACCAAATTGTTGTTTTAGTCTTCCATCTTTACCAGCCAAAAGTTGTTGTAGTGGGGGTTACAGCAGCAGGCCACCTGAGGGCCATCATCTGGTATTTTGTACCCCGCAGCCCTTCCTTGCAGTGGTAAGTACAGTAATAAAACAGAGGTTGCAATGATGGGCCACTGTAATGTGCATGTCCCCCCTCAAACACACAGTGAATCCTTTCTCTAGTCTTACCACTCTTTTTAACAGGTCAAACCACCTGTCATTGACCCTTTCAAGCTGCAGCTTACCACCTTGTCTCCAGCATATGGTAGGTACACAGCAGGCCCCCCTCACACCCCCCCCCTCCCAAGCAAGTGAAATGAACCCTCCCCCATACCTGACTGAATCTAGGTTGCAGAGGTGCTAGGGCACCACTCTCTACTCCATAACTAGTTACTTAAAGTACCTGAAAAAATAAAATTAAATGTCTATAGCACCAAACAGATATACTTGTGGTTGGCATCTAGAAATAGTCCTGAATTTAATCTCTGTAAGCTGTGTTAACCTGTATAACTGACAAAATGGGAGTTACAAGACACCAGTTTAGTTGGAACTAGTAATATACACTTTGGGTAGCTACTAAATAAATAAAAAACTCCCTTTCAAGTTCTCACTTTTACAAAGCTGATAATTCAGACAACATGTTTACTGAAAAAATAATTATGAGGTCACATTGCTGACCCCCCAACACTTCTGTTGGGGATGTCATGAGCTACTTACTAAGCTACAGTCTTGAAAAAAGGACTTTTCCTATTACAGCATCTATGAAGCATTTCATTCACTTATTCTGCAAGTAAGCAAGAAAAGAAGAGGCAAGCTGACCCACAGAATCTTACTTCAGTAAGTTTGTAGGATGTTCCTTATGTGCTTAATCAACAAAATAATAAATGTATGCCAGTGTCTAATGAATTGTACTTACCAAATGCATACATCACAGGAGAGTGGCCTGAGGCACGTTACGCTTATTAAGACCTGTCTAAAAGCAGGGATTCTGCCAAAGCTCTGCTGCAAATTGTAGCAAGTGCATTTTAAAACAGATTACTTAACCAATATTCATAAACTCAATATTCTACTTCCAGATACATTTCTGCTAGTACAACAGGTATATTTCAGTAATTCTTGTTACCTAACCGGGAAAAGCCGAAAGACACAACAACAACAACAACTGTGTGCACTTCTTTAAACATTCTATTTGGCCCCTTAAGATTCTAAAATTAGGACAGAAATGCCACAGCCCTCAGTTTTGTACCCCACTACACAGCAGTCAGTAAATTGAAAATCCAGGAGGAAGAAAGCTACAGGGATAACCATATGTTGAGCTAACCCCCTCCCCAGCACCCAGCATCTGTACTGTAAGCACTCCACTCCTGTTTCTCGACGACGACATACAGAACAGATATTGTAGACATACAGAGCTGTGTACAACAACATCGTGTAAATCCTGTCTACAATGTCCTGACAGAGAAGAATTCAATCCAGTATATACACACATGTATATATATGGAGGTGGCAAAGGTTAAGGATAAGGCATATGGAGAGTTGTACGAAAGGTTGGACACTAAAGAGGGAGAAAAGGACCTGTACCAATTGGCTAGACTGAGGGACCGGGCTGGGAAAGATGTGCAGCAGGTAAGGGTGATAAAGAATAGTGAGGGAAATGTACTCACAAGTGAGGAGAGTGTGTGTTGAGCAGATGGAAAGAGTACTTTGAGGGGCTGATGAATGAAGAGAATGAGAGAGAGAGAGAGAGAGAGAGAGAGAGAAGGTTGGATGATGTGGGGATAGTGAATCAGGAAGTGAAACAGATTAGCAAGGAGGAAGTATGGACAGCTATGAAGAGGATGAAGAATGGAAAGGCTGTTGGTCCAGATGACATACCAGTGGAAGCATGGAGGTGCTTAGGAGAAATGACAGTGGAGTTTTTAACCAGATTGTTTAATGAAATCTTGGAAAGTCAGAGGATGCCTGAGGAGTGGAGAAAAAGTGTTTTTGTACCTATTTTTAAGAATAAGGGTGATGTGCACAGCTGAAGTAACTACAGAGGGATAAAATTGATCAGTCACACCTTTAAGTTATGGGAAAGAGTAGTGGAAGCCAGGTTAAGACGGGAAGTGAGGATTAGTGATCAGCAGTATGGTTTCATGCTGGGAAACAGCACTACAGATGTGATGTTTGCTCTGAGAGTGTTGATGGAGAAATATAGAGAAGGTCAGAAGGAGTTGCATTGATCTTTGTGAACTTGGAGAAAGCATATGATAGGGTGCCTAGAGAGGAGTTGTGGTATTGTATGAGGAAGTCAGGAGTGGCAGAGAAGTATGTAAGAGTGGTACAGGATATGTACTAGGGTAGTGTGACAGTGGTGAAGTCTACAATGGGAGTGACAGATGCGTTTAAGGTGGAGGTGGGATTACATCATGGATCAGCTCGGAGCCCTTTCTTATTTGCAATGGTGATGGAAAGGTTGACAGACGAGATCAGACAGGAGGCCCCATGGACTATGATGTTTGCAGATGACATTGTGATCTGTAGTGAGAGTAGGGACCAGGTTGAGGAGACCCTGGAGAGGTGGAGATATGTCCTAGAGAGGAGAGGAATGAAGGTCAGCAGGACTAAGACAGAATATATGTGTGTGTGAATGAGAGGGAGGATAGAGGAATGGTGAGGATGCAGGGAGAAGAATTGGCAAAGGTGGATGAGTTTAAGTACTTGGGATCAACAGTTCAGAGTAATGGTGAGTGTGGAAGAGAGGTGAAGAAGAGAGTACAGGCAGGGTGGAATGGGTGGAAAAGAGTGTCAGGAGTGATTTGTGACAGACTGGTACCAGTAAGAGTGAAATGGAAGGTCTACAAGAGGGTAGTGAGACCAGCTATGTTGTATGGGTTGGAAACGGTGGCATTGACAAAAAGGCAGGAGTCAGAGCTGGAAGTGGCAGAGTTAAAGATGTTAAGATTTGCACTGAGAGTGACAAGGGTGGACAGGATTAGGAATCAGTATATTAGACAGTCAGCTCAGGTTGGACGGTTTGGAGACAAAGTCAGAGAGGCGAGATTGCTTTGGTTTGGACATGTGCTGAGGAGGGATGCTGGTATATTGGGAAAAGGATGCTAAGGATGGAGCTGCCAGTTTAAGAGGAAAAAAGGAAGGCCTAAGATAAGGTTTATGGATGTGGTGAGCGAGGACATACAGGTGGTTGGTGTGACAGAGCAATATGCAGAGGACAGGAAGAAATGGAAACAGATTATCTACTGTGGCGACCCCTAATGGAAACAGCTGAAAGAGAAGCTCTGTATATATATATATATATATATATATGTATGTATATATATATATATATATATATATATATATATATATATTTACATACATATAAGTGTATATATATATATATGAACATACATATAAGTATATATATATATAAGTATATATATATATATGAACATACATATAAGTATATATATATATATATATACGTACATACATATATGTGTATATATAGTTACCTATCAAAACATCTACTCTTCATAACATCTAAACTCAAAACATCAAGACCATAACATCTAAACTTCAGAACATCTAAAACTCATAACATCGAATCTCAAAACATTGAAAACTACAAAGCAACTATAAATAACATCCCACAAAGTTTTTACTATGTTTATGCAGGGGGGGGCAGGGGGGGCTTGCCCACCTGCATAAACGTAGCAAACAGTGTGAGGGATGTTATTGTTAGTTGCTTTGTAGTTTTCAATGATTTGAGATTCGATGTTATGAGTTTTAGATGTTTTGAAGTTTAGATGTTATGGTCTTGATGTTTTGAGTTTAGATGTTATGAAGAGTAGATGTTTTGATAGGTAACCGTATATATACATATATATATATGTATATATATATATATATATATATATATATATATATAGTGTAAGACACTGTAGAAATATCAGCACACAAACGCTGCAGTGACACTGACCAATGCTGGCTATATAAGAATTCAGCATGGCTTCTCTGTTTTCCTATAGCTGCTGAGTGGAAAGAAAGGTAAAGGGTATTGGTCATAATAGGTTTGTATCTCTAAGGTTTCCATAAAAGAAATGCAATCCAGTAGTGATACACACAAAAAAGTACAATCATAAAACCGACATCACTCACCATAACACAACACTGAAACTTGCTGAATCTCATAAAAAATCATTTTTGCATTGTGAAATACAACTCTGCCATGCACTCACATGGCAGGTTGTACCTCCCACATGCCTTCTACTTAAATATACAATAAATCTAAGATCTTCGAATCTCAAGAAAGGAAAATACACTGAGGTACCATAATTCCGATATTTCTTTACACATTAAGTCAACTGCATACTGACAGACCATAAGAGATCACAGATCTCTTGCATTTCAACCTACCTACATTTACAGGCTCCCAAAAGTTGATGGGAGGGGCAATTAAGCAAACATTACAGTAATGCCAAATACATTATTGTACAACAAAAAGAAAAAAACTACAATGAAACAAACAGTGCTGAAGTTTCGAGACTGCACTTGAAAGTGCAGATACGCTTCAGTTACAGGTTTTCCTAGTAACCTTCACAAAACCATTTTAAAGAAGAATTTGTGTCGCGGTCATTTATAATAGTGCAATGGTTCATAGGCATACAGTCCAGGAGATCACTGAGGTGTCTAGTCCAGTTTCCCCAGATGACTTGCTCAGAGACACACAAAGGCTGAGGGAATCAAACCCAGAGTACAGAAAGCAGGTAATTTTTCAAGCTCATGCTATTTCTCTGATATGCACTGATAAAACCTGATATAATCTTTTTTATTTATTTATTTAGTTAGTTAGTTAGTTTTTGGACAGGAGGTGCAAATTTCCTGCTCTTATGAGCTCTTACACTGCAATCCATAGGTTGAAGCACATAGTAATAGACAAAACACGTCTACAGTATGCTGAATGTCACCAACCTGTCTGTACTTTTAGCATGCAGAAGTATTGTCTGTTCCAGAACACGCCTTTGGCAGATGCCCTGGTAGGAGCAACAGTGCCAAACAGAGGGGGGAAAAAAAAGGAAAAAGGATCAGTGGTGAGATTTGTATTTGGAACTGGAGTGATAGGTTTATAGAAATAGATCCCCTCCAAAAGTGTAAGAGTCATCATATAATATCAGTGTCTGTGTCACTTCTTCACTACTCTTGACAACAAAAGGAGAGTTTCTCAGTTTTTCATCACATACTCCTAAACGTGACCTATAGAGCTCTGGCCAGGAAGGCTTAATCGGAAATTACTCATCACAGCCATTAGGCACTGACAGCTGCAGAAGTAATTCAGACCAGATTACAGAGCAATTACTTCTTTCTGCAGCTCACCTGAAACAATCTGTTGAGGTCTTATATACCCTACTCCAAAACTGTAAATGCTTCTATGCAGAGCAGGTTTCTTGCAACGTTACACAGTAGTTTTATACTATACCCCCAAAGCCTACTTAACGTTAGCATTAAACTTGGTAAATTATTGACCGTAAGATGTTGTGCAGACAACATTCTTTGTTCAGTTAATGTCTAATGTATTATGATGGACAGCTCATATGTAACTAGCCCTTTAAGAATTACCAGCATTTTTTTAGCTGTTTATGTCTATTGGTTTTGTAAACATGAATGATGACAGCAAAAAAAGAAACAGCGACAGCATTTAAGAATGCAAGAGAGGGTTACAGAGCTATTTTAAGAAAGTTAAAAAAGTAAAAAAAAAAACAAGAATCTTATCCAGACTGCGGAAACAGACTGATTACAGTCTTTATCTGCTGTGAAAAGGTATGTCTCTATGTTTAAGAATTTAATCAAAAGCACTCATAGATGCCCTTGTTTTTCAATATGCAACTTACTACAGAATCTTTGGTCTACAGGTTGGTGCTGCTGCTGCTATTTTGGGCTCAGTATCAGAGCAGAGAAGACACAGTAAACACCGATTCTTGTTACAGCTGCAGCATTGATCATGTAAGGAGAAGATTTCGATAGTTGTAAAGGTGACAACGATAAAAAGGTGCAATAAAAATATTCATCTATGACAGAACAGCAGACACAGAATATAGAAATTTGTATTTGTCCAAATAACAGATCGCAGACAAAAGCTATACATTGTACTTTATCATATTTTTGTTTATCTACATTCTTGGTGAGTTATCTACATTTTATCTACACCCTTGCATGTCATCAGTCCTTCACACAATTAGGGTTGCCACCTTTAGTCAAGACAAAAAGAGAAAAGTCGCAAACAACTAATACATTGCCCCTATCCCCACCTTTCTCGAGTCCTCCCCCCCATTCCACCCATCTCTACACCCATTTTATGACATACCTTGGCATGTCAGCAAGTGCTATAATGTCTTTTTTGTGCCCTATTTTAGGTGTTCTTGGACATGAATACATCATATTAAAAGAATGCTTCTGCAAAACACAGTAACAGAGGTGGTGATTTTACAAATTCCTGTATTCTGTTCGCTGTATCAGACAGAAAAAGTACAGTTGTGTACACTTACCATAAAGGTAGATGTTCAAGTGTATTCACTGTTACAGTCATCACACTTGGGTTATCTGCGTGCAGGTAGCCCTCAGTCGGCCCAAATACCAGAGTCGTAGGATTTCTGCATCAGATGCTGTCGCTTCTTCCATGACGTCAGGTCGTCAGGGGTATAAAACAGGCAGCTAACGCCATTACATCAGTTTTTCTTGCCCCAAATGTCAGGAGCCCCCAAATAGGAAGCTAGTATATGGTGGGGAACACCACCAGTAAAAAGTAAATACCAATGCCATTAAGAATGGCCAAAGAGAGGAGAGGTAGAAAGACAGAGAAAACCAGGGGTCTGGAGTGCGGGAAACCAGGACTGCAACAGTGAATACACTCGAACGTCTACATTTATGGTAAGTGTACACAACTGTACTATGTTCTTCGTGTTTCACTGTTGCAGTCATCACACTTTGGTTGATTCCCAAAGCTGAGGAAGGGTGGAGGCAGTGAAGACGTGTTAGGGCTGGCTAGCAGGCCTTGTAAGACTGGTGTAGCAAATCCAGCTCTGGATTTAGAAAAAATAGGTAAGTGGTAATGCTTGGTGAAGGTGTGTACAGAAAGTACAGTTGTGTACACTTACCATAAATGTATATGTTCGAGTGTATTCACTGTTGCAGTCCTCACATATGGGTTATCCGGCTCCTGGTAGCCCTCAGTCGGCCCGAATACCAGAGTCCTTGGTATACGATGTCGGCTGTCACCAGTTGTAAAACTGATGTCAGTACATCAGGTATAAAGGGAAACAGCCAATGCCATTTCCTCAGTTTTTCTTGCCTTAATTGTCAGGAGCCCCCAAAAAGAAGGCTAATCCATGAATGGTAGCACCTTGGACACGTCATACAAAAAATAAAAATCCATAGTCTGTGCCTTAGGAAAAAAAAAGTGTGGGGGGGGTGGGGATGGAGGGTGGGAAACCAGGACTGCAACAGTGAATACACGCGAACATCTACATTTATGGTAAGTATACACAACTGTACTATGTTCTTCGTGTTTCACTGTTGCAGTCCTCACATATGGGTTGATTCCCAAACCCAGTAAGAAGTCAAAGGGGGAAGGAAGGATCACAGATTAAGGGTTGGTAAGGAGGCCCTGCAAAACTCCAGAGGCAAAACCAGCCCTGGATTTAGAAAACAAAGGTAGATTGTAATGCTTTGTGAAAGTATGGACAGAAGACCAAGTAGCTGCTTCCAGAATGTCCTTAGTAGGCACACCTCTCAGAAAGGCTGCAGAGGTAGAGGCTGCTCTAGTAGAATGGGTCCTAATACCCTGAGGGGGAATCTTCCCATGCTGCAGGTAACAAAAGTGAATACAATGAGAAATCCATTTTGAGATGGTTTGTTTTGAAATAGCTTTACCCTGAGCCCCAGGAGCAAAACTAACCAATAACTGTTCAGATATTCGAAAGGATTTAGTCCTGTCTACGTAAAATCTCAGCTGTCTATGCACATCAAGAGAGTGCATAATCCTTTCCCCTTTATTTTGGGAATTATTGAAAAATGTAGGCAGGTGAATAGACTGGTTAAGGGTTAAACTGGAAACTACCTTAGGCATAAAGGAGGAATTGGTTCTCAGAGAAACTCGATCTGAGTGAAAAATTATGAAAGGTTCTACTGCCACTAAGGCTTGCAGCTCAGATACCCTTCTAATTGAAGTAATTGCTAAAAGGAAAGCAGTCTTCCAGGATAGGAACTTCAAATCAGCAGTGGCAGCTGGTTCAAAGGGAGGCAGAGTAAGTTTTTCCATCAAAAATTAAGATCCCAAGCAGGAGTAGGAGCTCTTCTGGGAGGTCTAAGATTACTAGCTCCCTTCACGAACTGTTTCATCAAGGGGTGAGAAAAAAATGGGTTGCTCAAAAGAACAATAAGCCAAAATTGCTGAAGCGTGAATTTTGATTGAAGAAAAAGGAAAGTCCATTAAGCAATCCTGCTAGGTAGTCAAGAATGAGTTAAAGAGAAGGATGAGAAGAGAGTCTTCTCCTTTAGCCAGCATCCAAGAGGAAAATCTCTTCCATTTATCTGCACAGGATTTTCTGGTGCTAGGCCTCCTGGCCTCATGAAGAACTTCAACCACCTGTTGGGAAAGATTTAAGGTATTAACCAGGTAGTTAAATGCAGAATTTGAAGATGAGGATGAAGGAACATTCCCCATCCCTGAATCAACAGATCTGGTACCAGGGGAAGATGCCAAGGCTGAGCCTGGGAAAGGTTGCAAAGGAGGGGAGACCAATGCTGCCTGGGCCAATCTGGAGCTATCAGAATAGGCTTTGTTTTTTTGTCCCTTATCTTTAGCAGCACTCTGGGAAGTAGAGGCAGAGGAGGGAATGAATAAACTGAGAGATGTGTCCATGGGAAGGACAACACATCCACCTCCAAGCTTTGTTGTGGAACTCCCTGGTGCAGAAGGTTGGAAGGAGATGATTGGTGTGAGAGGAGAAAAGATCCACTTGTGGGGTGCCCCAATGATGAGTGATGCAATGGAAAATGTCCCTGTGCAGTTGCCACTCGTGAGGATTCAGAACATGTCTACTCAAATGATCCGCCAAGGAGTTTAGCCTCCCTGGAAGACAGTGGGCTATTAGAAGTAAGCCCATGGATGCTGCTATGGCCCACAGGCTCATGCTTTGTCTGTACAAGGGGTAAGAGTGAGTCCCCCCTTGCTTGTTGATGTATCACATGACTGTGGTACTGTCTGTCCTGATTAGCAGAGTCCCAGGGTAGAGTAGGTCCTTGAAAGCCAGCAAGGCCTGCTGCACTGCCATCAATTTTTCTAAGTTTATATGCAGATGAATCTGCCGAGTGCTCCAAGTCCCCTGTATGCCCCTGCCCTCCAGATGAGCCCCCATACAACATCTGAGGCATCTGTGGTGAGAGTCTGGCTGGCAGGCGGTGGGCGGAAAGGCAGACCCTTGTTCTGAGAACAGGCTGTCGCCCACCAGAGGAACTCCATTTGTAGACAGGGAATCAGGGGAAGAATCAAGTCCAAGTCCTGTGTGTGTTGACACCAAAGGTTCTTGAGGTACCATTGAAGTTTTCTCATATGCAGCTTTGCATATGAGATCATCAAAATACATGAAGCCATGAACCCCAGTGCTTTCCGGAATTGCCTTACAGAGAGCTGGGTCATGCTTGCCAAGTTCATGAAGTAAGCGGAAAGATCTTCTTGCTTCTGTTGAGGGAGGAATACCATCTGGGTGGCTCTATTCAGACTCACTCCCAGGAAAACAATCTCCCTTGAAGGAACCAACTTTGACTTCTTTTCGTTGTGAGTGTAACCCAAAGAGGTGAGAATGTTCTTCACGAAATCCAAATCCTTTTCTAGTTGTTCTTGGGAGTTTGCTTGAATGACACAGCCATCCAGGTAAGGATACATTTGAATGTTTCTCTGCCTGCAAAAAGCAATGGCTGGAGCCAGGCACTTCGTAAAAACTCTGGGAGCAGTAGATAAGCCAAAGGGCAGTGCAGAGAACTGAAAGTGCTGCTCCCCAGCCCTGAAGCAAAGGAACTGCCTGCAACTTTCCCTTATTGGGATGTGCAGATAAGCCTCCTTGAGATCCAAAGTTACCAGCCATGAATCCTTGCCCAGCATTGGTAGTAATTGTTGAAGGGTGAGCATCTTGAATTTGGGAATCACCTGAAAAGTGTTTATAATGGGAGAGATCCAGAATAGGGCACCAGGTGTCCCCTTTCTTGGGTACCAGAAAAAGCCTTGAATAAAAACCTAGGCCTGCATGATTTGCAGGAACTGGCTCTATGGCCCCCATAGTCAGTAGAGAAAAAATCTGAGTTTCCACCTCTGCCTTGAGAGTTTTGGGTATGTCTGGGTACCCTTGTAAAACAGGGAAGGTGTGAAAGTAAAACTTGTAACCTTGGTTTACTATATTGAGCATCCATTTGTCATCTGTGATGGTAGACCATACCTCTGCGAACCTGGATAACCTTCCCCCCAAAGAAACCCAGGGTCCGCAGAGGTAGGCACAAGAAAGCCGGAGTCATTGAGAATGCTTGCTTTGGGAAGCTGGCTTAGAACTCCAGAAGAATGCCATTGTTTATTTAGCCCTTTGAGGGGCAGAAGCCTGCCCTCTGGAAAATCTGAAACCCCTAGGGCTAGAGTGACTCTGCTTGCCAGGATCAGGGAAAGACCATTTTTTGGAAGGATAATGCCTACTAAACCGAGGAGGCTGAACCTGAAGGAAATCTTTTACAGCCTGCATAGATTTTGCCTTATCCTCCAACTTTTTCAGTACCTCCTCAGCCTTATTACCAAAAAGATTGTCCTTGTGCAAAGGAACATCCAGCAATTTAGACTTAACTGGTTAAAAAAGAGGCTGCTCCCTGAGCCAAGCATGCCTTCTAATTACGGAACCAGTGGCTGCTGCTCTGCAAGAAGCCTCTGAAGTGTCAAACCCACAATGAAGTGAATGTTTATTAACTAAAGTGGCAGAATTCAGTAAGTCTTGTAAATCTTTGTTTTCCATCATGGAAGGAATATCTCCAGGTTTAGCCTTAATAGCCTCCAATGTATGCTGCTGATACTTAAGCATGTAAAAAAGACAATTCACGCATCTAATGGCAAGAGTTGCAGAAGTACAGAATTTTTTACCCCACCTGACCAAGGCCCTAGATTCCTTATCAGAAGGCACAGGGTTTCTAGCAATAGTAGCCTTAACACCCTTGGGGCCTTGCAAAATAATTTCTAGATTAAGCAGCAGGGTTGATAAAAAGGAATTGATGAGATTCAGGAACCCTGTAATATCTATCCAGTTTTCTGGGGGCAGGAGGAACAGAATTAGGAGTTAAAGAATTTTCCATGAAGACATCATCCACAACTTCCAAAACTGGAGGTATAGCCAGAGGCTTATGCTGTGGCAAATCTAAAAATTCCCTGATTCTTTTCTTAGACTGTGGAAAATCCTGACATTCCCATTTAAAATGCTATTATTATTATTATTATTATTATTATTATTATTATTATTATTATTATAGGTAGATACTAGGGTAGCTGTCCTTTTGGATCATTTAAGCCTAGCCAATTTCCCAAAGGTGAGAATCAAACCCTGTACTTTGTGTTTGAGAGGTAAATACCTTAACCATTATTCCAACCCTCCTCCTGCTCCCTAAGAGTATTCAAAGTATCCCCAAAGGAAATATCTTCTGGAGGAGAGGCAGAAGGAATAGAATCCTCAGCATCAGAATACTCAAAGCCAGAAAAAAAGTTGACAATGTCCTTCTTCACCAGCAGACATACTGGAAATCTCAGAATCTGAGACAGACAAAATATCAGGAGATAATTCCCTAGCCCTCTTTGAAGGGGGGGATGAGAACCCCTAATCAGGGAAATAAGATCACCAGCCATCTTTACCAACTGGGACTGAGGTACAGGAGGGGAGGCTGACGCCTACTTGTCAGTAGGTTTGCGGCTGGAAGGTTTACTAGCAATCCGGAGGGACTCGGGAGGCCTAGCAACTGCAGAAGTCTGAGCTAAGGTAGTTGGTCTAGTTCTGGTCTCATGTCAAAGAGAAGAGGCGTCACAAGCCGGTGCCTGAAAAGCGGCTCCGGACCCATCTGATGCAGTGACAGGCAGAGGGTCTGAAGATGAAATAGCAGCCTGCAGCATGGAGAACTCCGTAAAGGTCTCGACAGAGGCTTGTGGCTGAAAATCTGCAGACTACAGGGGCTGCGAAAGCACCTCACTGACTACTGCTGTGCTGACGACCAATTTCACCTGTGCGTCATCAGTAGATTTAACCCTAGGCCTGTCGCGGTCCTTGTCTTTGCGTTTCCTAGGAATATCCGAAGTCAGGAGACCAGAAGATGCCATACCAATGAACTTAGGCCAAACTCCAAAATGATTATACAAAATCTTAGCTCTAAGGCGTAAGGTACGCGGGTTAAAGGAAGCACAGAGATCACAGTTAGGGACATCGTGCTCAAGGCCCAAACAAGTTATACAACAGGAATGGAAATCATGGTACGGAATCGGTTTTCTACAGGCAAGACAGTTATTAACTTTATCTGACATTCGCTAAAGCAAGAGAAAAGGATCCCCAACGGGGTACTTATCTGAAGGCATCTTCAACTTTGTAGTCGGAAATCAAAACGAAGGTAAATGACCGAGCAGCGCTAGTGCGAATTGCATCTGCTTCGGGCTCCGCGGCAAGAAAGATTAAGGAAATGGTGTCAACTGCCTCCCATCATACCTGACGTACTGACATCAGTTTTACAACTGGTGGCAGCCGACGTCATATACCAACGACTCTGGAATTCGGTCTGACTGAGGGCTACCAGGAGCAGGATAACCCATATATTTAGAACATCTCCAGGTTGCAGCTTCCAGAATGTCCCTGGTAGGGACTCCCCTGAGAAATGCTGTAGAGGTGGAAGTACCCCTAGTGGAATGTGGTCTGATCCCCTGTGGGGTAGGTTTTCCAAGGTGCTTATAGCAGAAATGGATGCAGTGTGCTATCCATTTGGAAATGGTTTGTTTTGAAATGACCTTGCCCTCTGCCCCTGTAGCAAAGCTAGCAGCTGGTCAGATTTTCTGAAAGGTTTAGCCCTGTCAAGGTAGAACCTGAGCTGTCTGTGCACATCCAAGGAGTGCAAGATCCTTTCCCCTTTATTATGAGGGTTAGGGAAGAAGGTTGGCAAATGGATGGATTGGTTTAGAGCTACACTGGACACCACCTTAGGCATAAAGGACGGGTTAGTCCTGAGGGAAACCCTGTCAGCATGGAAAATAATGAAGGGTTCCACAGACATTAGTGCCTGTAACTCAGACACTCTTCTTGCAGAAGTTATGGCTAAAAGCAAGGCTGTTTTCCAAGAGAGGAATTTAACTCTGCTGAAGCAGCAGGTTCAAAAGGGGGAAGCGTGAGCTTTTCCAGTACAAAGTTAAGGTCCCAGGCAGGGGTGGGTGCTCTCCTAGAGGGCCTTAAGTTGTTAGCCCTCCTCAGGAATTGTTTGATGAGAGGGTGAGAAAATAGAGGTGGCTCAGTATTACAATGAGCTGAGATGGCAGAGGCATGACTCAATGGAGGAGAAGGACAGGCCTCTGTGGAGTAGCTCTGCTAGGTAATCCAGGATTAGAGGTAAGGAAGGCACTGCTGTGTCCTTCCCTTGAGACTGATTCCAAGAACAACATCTTTTCCACTTTTCAGCATAGAATTTCCTAGTAGTAGGCCTTCTGGCTTCATGAATGACATCCAGCACCTGTTTGCTGAGGGTTGCTGGTGGTGTATTCGTTGGATAAGCCAGGCTGCAAGGTTTAGGGTTTGCAACTGTGGATGCAAAATCTGTCCCTCCTGCTGAGACAGCAGGGTAGGAGTCTGGCGAAGATGCCAGGGTGGCACTGTTGTCAGACTGTGTAACAGTAGGTACCAGTGCTGGCGTGGCCAGTCTGGGGCAATAAGAATTGCCCTTGGCCTGTCTTGTTTTATCTTGAGTAGTACTTTTGAGAGGAGGGGCAGAGGGGGAAAGGCATAAATTGAGAGGTTTTCCCATTGGAAGGATAGAGCATCTACCTTCCAGGCCCTGCTGTGAGGGTTCCTGGTGCAGAATTTGCTCAACTGGTGGTTCTCAGGGGAGGCAAAGAGGTCCACCTTCAGTGTCCCCCACCACTGGATTAGAACGTTAAAGGTGTTGGGCTCCAGTTTCCACTCGTGTGGGTCTAGAAGATTTCTGCTTAAGTCATCTGCCAGTGAATTTTGTTTGTCTGGCAGGAATTGAGCTTGTAGATGCACTTGGTTGCTCAAGGCTGTGCTCCACAGGGCTATGGCTAACCTGCAGAGTGGGTAAAGTACAGTTGTGCACACTTACCATAAATGTAGATGTTCAAGTGTATTCACTGTTGCAGTCATTACACTTGGGTTATCCTACTGGCAGGCTACCCTCAGTCGGCCTGAATTCCAAAGTCTAGGTCCGGCGATGGTTGCTGTTGCCTCTTCCCTGATGTCAGGGCGCCAGGGGTACAAAAGATGCAGCTGACGCCATTTTCTTCAGTTTTTCTTGCCCCAGATATCAGGTGCCCCCAAAAGGGTAGATTAAAAATATGTCAATAAAATATGCATGCACCAAAATATATATAATACCTTAATCTACAAGCAAATACACCACACAGGTTGTATAGGTTAGACAAGAGCAGATAAGTTGCAGCAAAGATATGGGGGATGGTGGGTGGGTAACCTGGACTGCAACAGTGAATACACTCGAACATCTACATTTATGGTAAGTATACGAACTGTGCTATGTTCTTCATGTTTCACTGTTGCAGTCATTACACTTGGGTAGAATCCCAAAGCTAAGGTTGGGAGGCTGGAGCTAAATAGATTTAGGAGCGGCTATGAGGCCCTGCAGAACTGCAGTGGCAAAGCCTGCCCTGGATTTAGAGTAGAGTGGTAAATGATAGTGCTTTGTAAAGGTGTGCACTGAACTCCAGGTAGCAGCCTCTAAAATGTCTTTGGTTGGTACTCCCCTGAGGAAGGCTGCTGAAGTGGCTGCTGCTCTGGTTGAATGTGGCCTAATGCCCTTAGGCACTGGCTTGCCATGTTGTGAATAGCAGAAACGAATGCAGTGGCCTATCCACTTTGAAATAGTCTGCTATGAGATAGCCTTTCCTTGTGGTCTTGCAGCATATGCCACTAGTAATTGCTCTGTCTTTCTGAAATCTTTGGTTCTGTCCAAAGTAGAATCGAAGCTGTCTGTGTATGTCCAAAGAATGCAGAATTCCCTCCCCCTTGTTCTGTGGATTTGGATAAAAGGTTGGCAGATGAATAGTTTGGTTAAGGGCTACACTGGACACTACCTTAGGCATAAATGTTGGGTTTGTCCTCAGAGAAACCCTGTCTGGATAAAAAATGATAAAAGGTTCCACGGCCATGAGTGCCTGTAGCTCTGAAACTCGTCTTACAGAAGTTATTGCTAGGAGCAGAGCTGTTTTCCAAGATAAGAACTTTATATCAGCTGTAGCAGCTGGCTCAAAAGAAGGCAGAGTGAGTTTTTCCAAGACATAGTTGAAGTCCCATGCAGGTATTGGTGATGTCCTTGAAGGCCTTAAGTTTTTGGCTCCTCTGAGGTACTGCCTTAACAAAGGATGAGAAAAGATTGGTGGTTCTGTATTGTAATGAGCCAAAATGGCAGAGGCATGAATTTTAATTGATGAAAAGGATAGGCCTTTGTCCAGCATCTCAGTTAAATATTGCAAAATCTGAGGAATATTTGATACAGTTGTGTCAATCCCTTGTGCCTGGTTCCAAGCACAGAATCTCTTCCATTTTCCAGCATAAGATTTTCTAGTACTAGGCCTTCTGGCCTCCAAAATGACATCCATCACGGCTTTAGTGAGAGGTGCATTTTGTACGACTACATTATCCGCCATGCTGCCAGATTTAAGGTCTTGAGCTGGCTTGCAGGATCTGATTGTTTTGTTGGGACAGTAGATGAGGTATTTGAGGTAAGGCCCAAGGCGGGCATTGAGACAAGTTCCTTAGGACTGGATACCAGTACTGGCGGGGCCAATCTGGGGCAATCAGTACCATCTTTGGCTTCTCTTGTCTGACCTTTAGGAGCACCTTGGGGAGGAGAGGCAGTGGAGGAAAAGCATATACCGCTAAGTTTTTCCAGCTGAAAGATAGGGTGTCCACTTTCCATGCTTTTCTGTGATAAGCCCTTGTGCAGAATCTTTTTAGTTGGTAGTTGTGATGAGAGACAAATAGATCTATATCCAGGCATCCCCATTTCCTTGTTATCATGCTGAAGACTTGTGGATCCAGTTTCCACTCGTGGGGATCCATGAGGTTCCTGCTTAGTTCATCTGCCAGAGTATTTATCTTTCTTGGCAGGAATTGTGCCTGCAGATGTACTTGGTAAGTCAATGCTGTTTCCCACAAAGTCATGGCTAGTCTGCAAAGGGGGTAAGAATGAGTGCCTCCCTGCTTGTTTATGTACCACATGACCGTGGTGTTGTCTGTCTTTATCAGTAGTTGTCCCAGATGAAGTAGGTCCTTGAAGGCTGTCAGGGCATTCTGAACAGCTAGCATCTCTTTTTGATTGATATGTAGATGCATTTGGTTTGCGGACCATGTGCCTTGAATACATCTTCCTGCCATGTGGGCTCCCCAGGCATAATCTGATGCATCCGTTGTTAATGTTTGCCTGTCTGGGGGTAAAGTGAATGGCTGTCCCATGTTCTGGTGACAAGCCTTCGCCCACCATCGAAACTCCTGTTGCAGGCAGGGGATGAGAGTAATCCTTGCTTCCAGGCTGTGGCAATGTTGAGTCCAAACACTTTTTAGGTACCATTGAAGTTTCCTCATATGCAGTCTTGCATATGGAATTAGTAGAATGCAGGATGCCATGAAGCCCAAAGCCTGCAGAATTTTTCTTGCAGATAACTGGAACTTTGTTGCCAACATTTTGAAATAGGTAGTCGGTTGCCTTTGCTTGCCTGGCATGAGATAAGCCATTTGGGCAGTTGTATTTAAGCTTGCACCCAGGAATATTATCTCTTGAGAGGGTACTAGTTGTGATTTATTTTCGTTGACTGTGTACCCTAGGCCTGTTAGAAACCTCTTTACAAACGCCAGATGCTGTAGTAGAATGTCCTTGTTCTCTGCTTGAATAAGGCAGTCGTCCAAGTAAGGATATATTTGTATTCCTCTTTGTCTGCAGAATGCAATTACTGGTGCCAGGCACTTTGTGAAGACCCTGGGCGGTAGATAAGCCAAAGGGCAGTGCAGAGAATTGGTAGTGCATTGAGCCAGCTTTGAATCTGAGGTATATTCTGCAGGTTTGTCTGACTGGGACATACAGGTATGCCTCTTTTAGGTCTAAAGTCACAAGCCAAGCCTTCTTGCCCAACATGGGCAGAAGCTGCTGTAGAGTCAACATTTTAAATTTTGGTATATCCAGATATGTGTTTAGAATAGATAGGTCCAGTATTGGTCTCCAGGTCTTGTCCTTTCTTGGTACCAAGAACAGCCTTGAATAAAATCCTTGTCCCTGCTCTTGCTCTGGCACTTGTTGAATGGCCCGAATGTCCATGAGGGATGAGACTTGTTTTTGTGCCTCTGCCCATTGATGTTTTGGCAGGTTTGGCCAACCGTTTGTCCTTGGCAGGGTATGGAAGTGAAACTTGTAGCCTTGTGACACTATGACTAGGACCCATTTGCCCTGGGTTATTATGTGCCAATTTTGAGAAAAAAGTGCTAGTTTCCCCCCTAAAGGTGCTGCCAGAAGATAAGTGCTTGGAGCAGGAAGGGGAAAGTCATTGGGACTGTTTCCTGAATGGTTGTAATTTGTCTTCTCCACTTTTGGAGGTAGAAGCACCCCATTGTTTAAACCTATAGGAACCTTGGGACTGGGATCTGCCTCTAGGGCATCTGTATCTGCCCCTTTGTGGTCTGTCTGACACTGGAAAGGACAAATTCTTTGTAGGCCAGTGTCTGCTAAATCTTGGAGGCTGTACCTGTAAGAAATCCTTGACCGTTTGCATGGATTTAGCTTTGTCCTCCATTTTCTTTAACACCTCTTCTGCTTTAGCACCAAACAAGGTATCATGCTGTAATGGAGCATCTAATAATTTTGCTTTGACATGATCAGGCAGATTTTGTTCCTTTAACCAAGCATGCCTCCTGATGACAGAACCCGTAACAGCGACCCTGCAGGAGGCCTCCAAAGAATCAAAACCACATTGCAAAGTATGCTTTCCAACTTGTTCAGCTGCATGCAATAAATCCTGCATTTCTTTGTTTTCTGCACATTCAGAGTTTATCAACATTTTCTGTTTAAGCAGTGACATAATATATTGCTGATATTTGAGCATATGAAACTGACAATTTAAAGCCCTTATAGCAAGGTAGCAGAAGTGTAAATCTTTTTTCCCCATCTGTCCAATGCCCTAGAATCCCTGTCAGAGGGGGTAGGGTTTTTTGCAGTGGAAGCCTTGACCCCTTTGGGACCCTGAGAGATAGTTTCTGGGTCAGCAGCAGGGTTTTTGAAAAGGAATTTATGAGAGTCAGGAACCCTGTAGTACCTGTCCGGCTTAACAGGAGCTGGAGGTAAGGAGTCAGGGGTCAGACTGGACTCTGAAAATACATCATCTACAATGTCTAACATAGGAGGAATAGCTAGGGGCCTGTGTTGTGGTAGTAAAAGGAAGTCTCTGAGCCTTTTCTTAGATTCTGAAAAATATTGGCTCTCCCAGTGGAAATGCTCCCTCATGGCATGCAGGGTTTCCCCAAAAGAGTAATCCTCAGGAGGAGAGGCTGAAGGGATAGATTCTTCAGCATCAGAATCCTCATAGGGAGGAAGAGAGTATTCCTGATCAGAAGAGGAATCAGATGAAATGGAAACCTGATCTGAAGATTCATAATCTGTCTCTTGCCTAGGCCTTTTATCAGGTGGGGGATGGGAACCCCTGATCAAAGTAATTAAGTCTTCGGCCATTTTGAGCATCTGTTTTTTATGCATGGAGGCCTGTCCATGAGGCTGTTGTACTTGTTTCTTTGTCTTTAATGGTGCTTTAGTCTTTGCCTTTGAAGCTGAAGTCATTTTAATGTATAATTGAGTAGGTCTGAAAACACCCTCAGAAGCCGATGCCTGCTCAGCAGCTCCGGACCCATCTGAGGGAATAATCTCCGAAGGTCCAATACCTTGAGCTTCCAGCAGCCTAGTCGTCTCCACGTGGGAGTCGGTAGCGGTCTGCGGGTCTAAAGTAGCAGGCGTCAGGGGCTGTGAAGGCGCCTCACTGAGAACCGGCGAACCAGAGACTGGCTTAGAAGAAGCCTCGTTGTCGGTTTTGGACCTTGGATGCCTGTCCTTTTCTTTTTCTTTGCGTTTCTTGTGAATTCCAGTAGTCTGTTGGCTATCTGACAACATCGTATAATTAAATCTTCTGCCAAAATAGTGTAATGCAAAATCGTACCAATGCTTAATCGTGCATTAGTTAAATCTAGCACAAAACCGACAACTAGCAACATCGTGTTCAGGGCCTAGGCAAGGAATACAGTAAGAATGAAAGTCTTTATGAGGTATTTGCTTCCCAGAAGAAATACAATTATTAACTTTTTCTGACATCAGTCTGGAGCAAGAAAAAAGTTTCCCCAATGGAGTACTTAGCTTTTAATGAAGACTTTGGATCTGAAATTCGAACACGAAAATCTCAGGAGTCAGCCGACCGGCACTTGCGAACTGCTTCTGCTTTGGGCACCGCACGGCAAGAAAGACTGAAGAAAATGGCATCAGCTGCATCTTTTATACCCCTGGCGCCCTGACATCAGGGAAGAGGTGACAGCAACCGACGCCGGACCTAGACTTTCGAATTCAGGCCGACTGAGGGTAGCCTGCCAGCAGGACAACCCAAGTGTAATGACTGCAACAGTGAAACACGAAGAACATGAATGGGTTCTCCCCTGCTTGTTTATGTACCACATAACTGTGGTGTTGTCTGTTTTTATAAGCAGCAATAATAACCAATAACACCAACAGTAGAAGAAAGACTGTGAGCAGATACAAAGCCAGTATATAGAAAAATAAAACGCAAATTCTGCTCACAGACAAACCAGGCTGTATTACCACTTGAGATAAGCAGTCACTAGTCTATTCAGACCCTCCAGCCTTAAAAAATATACAAAATATGTCTCTTCAGACCTTCAAGACCTTCGGAAGCATGTAGAAACAATATCCAAGGGGAAAAAATGAATCCAAACTCAATTCTGAGTAAAAATAGAAGACTTTCTTTATTAGTATCCACAGTTGGTTTGTCTGTGAGCAGAATTTGCGTTTTATTTTTCTATATACTGTTTTTATAAGCAGTTGTCCTGGAAGGATTAGGTATTTGAAGGCTGTCAGAGCATTCTGTACAGCTAGCATCTCTTTTTGATTGATGTGCAGGAGAATTTGGCCTGGGCTCCAGTGGCCCTGAATGCATTTGCCTGCCATGTCAGCCCTCCATGCATAGTCTAATGTGTCTGTTGTCAGGGTTTGGGCAGTGAGGGGGTGAAAAGCAGTCCCTTGTTGTGGTTGCATGCTTCTTCCCACCAAAGCAACTCTGCCCTTAGACAAGGTATGATTGGAATGAATGTTTCCAGGTCCTGAGAATGTTGGCACCAAAGACTTTTTAAGTACCACTGAAGTTTCCTCATATGCAATCTTGCATATGGAATTAGCAGAATACATGAGGCCATGAACCCTATGGCTTGCAGTATTTTCCTTACAGATAGCTGGGTCCTGTTGGCCATTTGTTTGAAGTAGTTTGTCATATAGACCTGTTTTGCTGAAGTGAGAAATGCCATCTGGGAAGTTGTGTCCAAGCTTGCCCCCAGGAATGCAATCTTTTGACTGGGCACCAGTTGTGATTTCTTTTTGTTGATGGTGTACCCCAATGAAGTGCAAAGACTTTTTACAAATGCCAGGTGCTGAAGTAGCAATTCCTGACTGTCCGCCTGAATCAGGCAATCATCCAAGTATGGGAAAATTTGGATATTTCTCTGCCTGCAGTATGCAATGGCTGGATCCAGGCACTTTGTGAATACTCTGGGCGCAGTAGATAAGCCAAAGGGAAGTGCAGAGAACTGACAGTGCATAGAGCCTGCCCTGCAGCGTGGACATTGTCTGCATTACTCCCTTATGGGGATGTGCAGATAAGCTTCTTTTAAGTCAAGAGTGACTAACCACGCATCCTTGGCAAGCATAGGGAGAAGCTGTTGTAGGGTAAGCATCTTGAATTTTGGGACCACCATAAAGGTGTTGAGAATCGATAGATCCAGGATTGAGCGCCAAGAGCCCTCTTTTCTGGGCACCAGGAAAAGTCTGGAGTAGAAACCCTGTCCCCTTTGTTCTACTGGGACAGGCTGAATAGTTCTGATATTGAGCAGGGAAAGTACTTGCTTTTGAGCCTCTACCCACTGGTTTAGAGGAAGGTCTGGAAACCCGCTTGGGGTTGGCAGTGAATGGAAGTAGAATCTGTACCCTTGGGATACAATGTTTAGGACCCATCTGTCCTGAGTAATGGACATCCAGTCTTTTGCATGAAGGGCAAGTTTTCCTCCTAGGGGCACAAGTAATTGGGCAGGGCTGGGAAGGATAACTGAAAAGTCATTGTGAACTTTTTCTATAAGGAGGCGGCTTACCACTCCCTGTTTTTGAGGTGGAAGCACTCCACTGTTTAGATCTCTGCATACCCTGGGACTGTAGTCTGCGTGGACTGTTTCCCCTGGATTTGGTCTAAGAAGGCCTGGAAGGGGCTAGAAAGGACCAGTTTTTAGAAGGCCAATGCCTACTGAATCTAGGTGGTTGCGCTTGTAAGAATTCTTTAACAGTTTGCACAGATTTACCTTTTTCTTCCATCTTTTTAAGAACCTCTTCTGCTTTGGTGCCAAACAAACAGTCCTTATTTAAAGGAGCATCTAGTAATTTGGATTTGACATGATCTGGCATGGTTTGTTCCTTCAGCCAAGCATGCCTTCTCAGTACAGACTCAGTGACTGCAGCCCTGCAAGATGCTTCTAGAGCATCAAAGCCACACTGCAAAGTATGCTTACTAACTTGGTTTGCAGAATGCATTAAGTCTTGTAAATTTTTATTTTCTGCACAATCTGGAAGTAACACAATTTTTTGTTTAATTAGTTCCATAATATGTTGCTGATACTTCAACATGTGAAAAGTACATTTGTGTACACTTGCCATAAATGTAGATGTTCAAGTGTATTCACTGTTGCAGTCATTACATTTGGGTTATCTGCTTGCAGGTAGCCCTCAGTCGGCCTGATTAACAAAGTCTTGGGTCCTGCATCGGATGCTGTCCCTTCTTCCATGACGTCAGGTCATCAGGGGTATAAAACATGCAGCCGACGCCATTACATTAGTTTGTCTTGCCCCAGATGTCAGGTGTCCTCTAATGGGAAGCAATTAAATATAAAAGTACAAAGATATACCTCCAACAAAAAAGCAAATACACCAAAAAGGCTTTTAAGCATAGTAAAGGAAAGTAGAGGTATAGTCAAAAGAAGTTAGGGGGCTGGAGGGAGGGTAAAGTACAGTTTTGTACCTACCATAAATGTAGATGTCCGAGAGGAATGCATCTGCAGTCTTTACAAATGGGTTGTCCTGTCGTCAGGCAGCCCTAGGGTCGGCCGGATTCCAAAGTCTGGGTCTGGCCTCGGCTGGTGTCGCACTTCACCCGACGTCATTGTGGCAGTTATTCGGGTATAAAGGCATCAGCCGATGCCATTTTCCTCAGTGTTTCTTGCCCCAGATGCCAGGTGCCCTCTTGGATGGCTAAATTTGGAAAAATGCCAAAGTTTCCAAATAGTAGAGAGCAAACACATAAATAAGCATGTATGTACATATATACAAACAAATACACCATAATAGATCCCCCCCAAGCTAGCTGAAGATTGGCAAATACCCTAGGAGTACCTCAGAGGGGAAGGAGGGTGGGTAATCCTGACTGCAGATGCATTCCTCTCGGACATCTACATTTATGGTAGGTACAAAACTGTACTATGTCCTTCAAGGATGCATCTGCAGTCCTTACAAATGGGTAGAATACCATAGCTAAACTAGGGGAGGAGGAAATGAGAAGAGATTATGGTGTAGTTAGGATCCCTTGCAAAACAGCAGTGGCAAAGCCAGCATGGGATCTAGAGTATAAAGGTAAGTTATAATGCTTGGCAAATGTATGCACGGAGGTCCAAGTAGCAGCCTCTATAATGTCCTTGGTAGCCACTCCTGAAGAAAGCTGTGGTAGTGGCTGTAGCCCTTGTGGAGTGAGGCCTGATGTTCTCTGGAGTTTTCTTTCCATGGTAGGAGTAACAAAATCTAATGCAATTTCCTATCCATTTGGAGATTGTCTGTTTAGAAATTGGTTTTCCTTCCTTTCCTGCTGCATATGCTACCAGAAGCTGGTCAGTTTTTCTATTGTTTTTTGTCCTGTCCAGGTAGTAGCGTAATTGTCTGTGTACATCCAAGGTATGTAAGAGCCTTTCTCCCTGTTCTGTGGGTTGGGGAAGAATGTAGGTAGGTGGATAGCCTGATTTAAAGATACTCTGGATACCACCTTAGGCATAAATGTAGGATTTGTTCTCATGGACACTCTATCTTGATGGAAGATTAGGAAGGGTTGCACTGCCATTAATGCCTGTAGTTCAGAGACCCTTCTTGCTGAAGTTATTGCCAGCAGGAAAGCAGTCTTCCAGGATAAGTATTGTAATTCTGCTGTTGCTGCTGGTTCGAAAGGGGGAAAAGTCAGTTTTTCTAGCACAAAGTTCAAGTCCCATGCGGGCAATGGAGATTTCCTGGGAGGTTTTACATTTTTGATTCCTCTCAGAAACTGTCTGAGCAGAGGATGCGAGAAGACAGGAGGATCCAAGCTGTACTCTGCTGAAATAGCTGATGCATGTATCTTGATGGAGGAGTAGGACAGGCCTGTATGGAAGAGCTCCGCCAAGTACTCCAGGATGTTGGCTATGTTCACCAGTTTCACATCTTGCCCCTTTGCAGTACTCCAGATGAGATATCTTTTCCATTTTGCTGCATAATTCTTTCTTGTTGAAGGTCTACGAGCCTCCAGGATTATGTCTTTAACCCTTTGGGATAAATTTGGGTTAATTGCTGTTATGTAATGTTCCAGGCAGTTAGCTGCAGAGTTTTTAAGTTTGGATGCAGAATGTTGTAGTTGTTCTGTGTCAGCAGTAATGGGATCAGGGGCAGTGTCCATATTTGTTCCCGGGACATGCTCCTCAGCAGTGGATACCAATGTGGTCTTGGCCAGTCTGGGGCTATCAGAATGATCCTCGGACGTTCCTCTTTGATCTTGAGAAGCACTTTGTGCATCAAAGGTAGTGGTGGGAATGCGTATGCTGTCAGGCTTTTCCAACTGAAAGATAGGGAGTCCACCTTCCAAGCAAGTGGGTGGTAAGTCCTTGTGCAGAATTTCTTCAACTGGTGATTGAAAGGGGATGCAAACAAGTCTATTTGTGGTAATCCCCATTCTCTTGTGATGGTTTTGAAGATGTCCGGATGCAGCATCCATTCGTGGGCATCTGTTGTAGTTCTGCTTAATATGTCTGCCAGAATGTTTTCCTTCCCTGGTACATAAATTGCCTGTAACTGAATGTTGTAGCTCAGAGCCACATTCCATAGGTCCAGTGCCAACCGGCACAGAGGGTATGAGTGTGCCTCCCTGTTTGTTGATGTACCACATAACTGTGGTGTTGTCTGTCCTTATCATCAACTGGCCTTCTTGGAGAAAAGGTCTGAATGCCTGGATTGCCAATTTTACTGCCATCATTTCTTTTAGATTTATGTGCAGATGCAGCTGGTCTTGAGTCCATAGGCCTTGAAAGCACTTGCTCATCATGTGTGCCCCCCAACCGAGGTCTAAGGCATCTGTCGTGATGGTTTGTCTTGGTTGACTTTTGCAGAAGGGCAGTCCTGTGTTGGATTGACAGGCCTGAGCCCACCATAAGAACTCTTGCTTCAGGCATGGGATCATCGGAATTTTGGTTTCTAGGCTGTGCTTGTGCTGAGACCACAAATTCTTTAGGTACCACTGTAGCTTTCTCATATGCAGCCTGGCATGAGGTACCAGTATTATGCAGGATGCCATGAAGCCTAGAGCTTGTAGCACTTTTCTTGCAGTTAGATGGCTCTGCTTTGTTAATGCCAAGAAGTAGAGAGGAAGTTGCTCTTTCTTTTCTGCAGTTAGAAATGCCATTTGTTTTGATGTGTCCAGTTCTGCACCCAGAAAGGTTATTCTTTGGGATGGAATCAGCCTTGACTTTTTTGTATTGACTGTATATCCCAGGGCTTGCAGTAGGTATATGACTCTTTGTAAATCTTCTGTGAGTTTGCTTTTGTTGTCCGCTTGTATCAGGCAGTCGTCCAGGTAGGGATAGATTTGAATTCCCTGAAGTCTGCAATGAGCGATTACTGATGCCAGGCATTTCGTGAACACTCTGGGCGCAGTAGATAAGCCAAAGGGCAATGCTGAGAATTGATAATGCTCTGATCCTGCAAGAAATCTGAGGTATCTTCTGCAAATTGGTCTGATGGGGACGTGCAGGTTTGCCTCCTTGAGATCTAGAGTTACCAGCCAAGACTCCTTGCCCAGCATGGGAAGAAGCTGCTGTAGGGTCAGCATTTTGAATTTTGGGACAATGAGGAATGTGTTCAAAGCGGACAGGTCCAGAATAGGTCTCCATTTGTTTTCTTTTCTTGGTACCAGGAAGAGCCTGGAGTAAAATCCCTTCCCTTGCTCCATAAATGGTACCTTTTCCACAGCTCTCATTCTTAATAATTGAGATATTTGTTTTAGAGCTTCTGCCCTTTGAGAAGGTGGTAGGTTTGGCATTCCTCTCTTTCCTGGTAGTGTATGGAAATGGAACCTGTAACCTTTGTCTATAGTCTGCAAAATCCATTTTTCTCTTGTAATGCAGTGCCAGTTTCTTGAAAATAATGTTAGCTTTCCGCCTAAGGGTGCTTCTAGTTGTTCCCTGGTAGGCGGTGCCACTGCCAAGTCACTGTGATTGAGTTGTTGTAGTGGTGGTGGCTGTATCCGTGCCTCGCTGGTTGTTGCCCTGCCACTGGCGACCCCTGTAGGCACCTCTGGATTGGTTTCTGCCTCTAGAGCGCCTATTCCTGCCTCTTTGTGCCTTAGAGGATTCCGGAAAGGACCAATTCTTGGAGGGCCAGTTCCTGCTAAACCTTGGAGGTTGAACTTGTAAGAAATCTTTCACTGTTTGCACAGATTTTGCTTTCTCTTCCATCTTTTTTAGTACCTGCTGTGCGGGGGCACCAAATAAATTGACCTTGTCCATAGGTGCATCCAAAAGCTTAGATTTGACATGGTCTGGTAATGACTGTTCTTTCAACCATGCATGCCTCCTGATAACTGTGCCAGTCATGGCTGATCTAAAGGAAGCCTCCAGTGCATCATAGCCACATTTTAAAGAATGGTTACTAACCTGCTGTATGTTATGTAACATTTCTTGAACATACTTTTTATCTATAGATTCTTCTGAGGACAGCTTTGTAGTCAACTGTTCAAGCATAAACTCTTGATATTGAATCATATGAAATTGGCAGTTCAAAGCTCTAGCTGACAAAGTAGCAGAGGTGTAAACCTTTTTACCCCATCTCTCTAAGGACCTGGAATCCCTTTCTGAGGGGAGGGGGTTTTTAGAAGAAGTAGCTGCTACAGCTTTAGGGCCCTGGGAGATAGTCTCTTTATCTGCAAAAGGAGCCTTATATAAGTGGTGATGAGTGTCCGGAACCCTGTAGTACCTATCGGGCTTAGCAGGAGCCGGAGGTAAAGTATCAGGAGCAGTGCAAACATCATTAAATGCATCATCCACAACAGATAGGACTGGAGGTATAGCTAAAGGCCTATGCTGTGGCAAGTGTAGAAAGGTCCTAAGCCTTTTCCTAGAGTCTGAGAAATCTTGGCCCTGCCACTGAAATTGTTCCCTCATAGCATGCAAGGTTTCCCCAAAGGAAAATTCCTCAGGAGGAGAGGCTGAAGGGATGGACTCCTCAGCATCAGAGTCTTCATAAGGGGAATAAGAAGCCTCAGGAGGGTCTGTATGATCTGAGTCATCAGAGGAATCATCCGTGGCTACTGGCTCAGGGGGCTCTGCTCTAGGCCTTTTTTCTGGAGGAGGGAGAGAGGCCCTGTCTGGATGTGGCTGGACTCCACGAATTAAAGAGATGAGATCCTGCGCCAAGGAAAGCATATGGGAGCTGGTGCTGGGCCTGAGAGAGGGGGGCTTGGCAGACACAGGTTTTGATGCTTTGGCTGCCTTAGCCCTGGCAAAGGCCTTAATAGACATAGCTGGAGGAGGCCTAGCAGCTCCACGTGCAGGGGTAGAAATATCTAGGGGAATGGTGTCTGATAAATCCTGTGAAATCGTAACAGAAGGTTGGATTTCAGAAGCCGTTTCTACCATGATAGAAGAGGCCTCGGTAGAAGGCAAGTTATCGGCTGAAGAAAGAACCGCTTGCTCGGTTTCGGCTGAAACCGAGACACTCGTGGTTTGCTTAACCGCGGTTTCGGCCGAAACCGCGGACCGCGAGTGTCGGTCCTTTTCTTTGCGTTTCTTGGTTATTTGCGTAGTCGGAGGATCCGACGGCATAATGTAGGCAAAATCTGAGCCGAAAATCTGTTCAGCAAAATCCGAGCGACGTCTAAGCGTCCGCCAGTTAAAAGAAGAACAGGCTAGACAAGCTGCTACGTCGTGGTCTGGGCCTAAACAATGTATGCAATAGGAGTGGAAATCCTTATGAGGTATTTGTTTCCCACAAGATAAACAATTATTAACTTTCTCTGACATCGGCTGAGGCAAGAAAGAGTCCCAAACGGGGTACTTAGCTTTATAGAAGTCTTCGAAGTAGTATTCGGTAGTAGTAATCTCTGGATCTGACCGACCGGCACTTGCGAACAGCTTCTGCTTCGGGCGCCACGCGGCAAGAAAGACTGAGGAAAATGGCGTCGGCTGATGCCTTTATACCCAAATAACTGCCGCAATGACGTCGGGTGAAGTGCGACACCAGCCGAGGCCAGACCCAGACTTTGGAATCCGGCCGACCGAAGGGCTGCCTGACGACAGGACAACCCATTTGTAAAGACTGCAGATGCATCCTTGAAGGACATCCAGGACTACAACAGTGAATACACTTGAACATCTACATTTATGGTAAGTGTACACAACTGTACTATGTTCTTCGTGTTTCACTGTTGCAGTCATTACATTTGGGTAGATTCCCAAAGCTATGGTTGGGAGGAGGAATGTAGATAGTATTAGGGCCAGCTATAAGGCCCTGCAAGAGTGCAGATACTCTGGATACCACCTTAGGCATAAATGTAGGATTTGTTCTCATGGACACTCTATCTTGATGGAAGATTAGGAAGGGTTGCACTGCCATTAATGCCTGTAGTTCAGAGACCCTTCTTGCTGAAGTTATTGCCAGCAGGAAAGCAGTCTTCCAGGATAAGTATTGTAATTCTGCTGTTGCTGCTGGTTCGAAAGGGGGAAGAGTCAGTTTTTCTAGCACAAAGTTCAAGTCCCATGCGGGCAATGGAGGTTTCCTGGGAGGTTTTACATTTTTGATTCCTCTCAGAAACTGTCTGAGCAGAGGATGCGAGAAGACAGGAGGATCCAAGCTGTACTCTGCTGAAATAGCTGATGCATGTATCTTGATGGAGGAGTAGGACAGGCCTGTATGGAAGAGCTCCGCCAAGTACTCCAGGATGTTGGCTATGTTCACCAGTTTCACATCTTGCCCGTTTGCAGTACTCCAGATGAGATATCTTTTCCATTTTGCTGCATAATTCTTTCTTGTTGAAGGTCTACGAGCCTCCAGGATTATGTCTTTAACCCTTTGGGATAAATTTGGGTTAATTGCTGTTATGTAATGTTCCAGGCAGTTAGCTGCAGAGTTTTTAAGTTTGGATGCAGAATGTTGTAGTTGTTCTGTGTCAGCAGTAATGGGATCAGGGGCAGTGTCCATATTTGTCCCTGGGACATGCTCCTCAGAAGTGGATACCAATGTTGTCTTGGCCAGTCTGGGGCTATCAGAATGATCCTCGGACGTTCCTCTTTGATCTTGAGAAGCACTTTGTGCATCAAAGGTAGTGGTGGGAATGCGTATGCTGTCAGGCTTTTCCAACTGAAAGATAGGGAGTCCACCTTCCAAGCAAGTGGGTGGTAAGTCCTTGTGCAGAATTTCTTCAACTGGTGATTGAAAGGGGATGCAAACAAGTCTATTTGTGGTAATCCCCATTCTCTTGTGATGGTTTTGAAGATGTCCGGATGCAGCATCCATTCGTGGGCATCTGTTGTAGTTCTGCTTAATATGTCTGCCAGAATGTTTTTCTTCCCTGGTACATAAATTGCCTGTAACTGAATGTTGTAGCTCAGAGCCACATTCCATAGGTCCAGTGCCAACCGGCACAGAGGGTATGAGTGTGTGCCTCCCTGTCTGTTGATGTACCACATAACTGTGGTGTTGTCTGTCCTTATCATCAACTGGCCTTCTTGGAGAAAAGGTCTGAATGCCTGGATTGCCAATTTTACTGCCATCATTTCTTTTAGATTTATGTGCAGATGCAGCTGGTCTTGAGTCCATAGGCCTTGAAAGCACTTGCCCATCATGTGTGCCCCCCAACCGAGGTCTAAGGCATCTGTCGTGATGGTTTGTCTTGGTTGACTTTTGCAGAAGGGCAGTCCTGTGTTGGATTGACAGGCCTGAGCCCACCATAAGAACTCTTGCTTCAGGCATGGGATCATCGGAATTTTGGTTTCTAGGCTGTGCTTGTGCTGAGACCACAAATTCTTTAGGTACCACTGTAGCTTTCTCATATGCAGCCTGGCATGAGGTACCAGTATTATGCAGGATGCCATAAAGCCTAGAGCTTGTAGCACTTTTCTTGCAGTTAGATGGCTCTGCTTTGTTAATGCCAAGAAGTAGAGAGGAAGTTGCTCTTTCTTTTCTGCAGTTAGAAATGCCATTTGTTTTGATGTGTCCAGTTCTGCACCCAGAAAGGTTATTCTTTGGGATGGAATCAGCCTTGACTTTTTTATATTGACTGTATATCCCAGGGCTTGCAGTAGGTATATGACTCTTTGTAAATCTTCTGTGAGTTTGCTTTTGTTGTCCGCTTGTATCAGGCAGTCATCCAGGTAGGGATAGATTTGAATTCCCTGAAGTCTGCAATGAGCGATTACTGATGCCAGGCATTTCGTGAACACTCTGGGCACAGTAGATAAGCCAAAGGGCAATGCTGAGAATTGATAATGCTCTGATCCTGCAAGAAATCTGAGGTATCTTCTGCAAATTGGTCTGATGGGGACGTGCAGGTATGCCTCCTTGAGATCTAGAGTTACCAGCCAAGACTCCTTGCCCAGCATGGGAAGAAGCTGCTGTAGGGTCAGCATTTTGAATTTTGGAACAATGAGGAATGTGTTTAAAGCGGACAGGTCTAGAATAGGTCTCCATTTGTTTTCTTTTCTTGGTACCAGGAAGAGCCTGGAGTAAAATCCCTTCCCTTGCTCCATAAATGGTACCTTTTCCACAGCTCTCATTCTTAATAATTGAGATATTTGTTTTAGAGCTTCTGCCCTTTGAGAAGGTGGTAGGTTTGGCATTCCTCTCTTTCCTGGTAGTGTATGGAAATGGAACCTGTAACCTTTGTCTATAGTCTGCAAAATCCATTTTTCTCTTGTAATGCAGTGCCAGTTTCTTGAAAATAATGTTAGCTTTCCGCCTAAGGGTGCTTCTAGTTGTTCCCTGGTAGGCAGTGTCACTGCCAAGTCACTGTGATTGAGTTGTTGTAGTGGTGGTGGCTGTATCCGTGCCTCGCTGGTTGTTGCTCTGCCACTGGCAACCCCTGTAGGCACCTCTGGATTGGTTTCTGCCTCTAGAGCGCCTGTTCCTGCCTCTTTGTGCCTTAGAGGATTCCGGAAAGGACCAATTCTTGGAGGGCCAGTTCCTGCTAAACCTTGGAGGTTGAACTTGTAAGAAATCTTTCACTGTTTGCACAGATTTTGCTTTCTCTTCCATCTTTTTTAGTACCTGCTGTGCGGGGGCACCAAATAAATTGACCTTGTCCATAGGTGCATCCAAAAGCTTAGATTTGACATGGTCTGGTAATGCCTGTTCTTTCAACCATACATGCCTCCTGATAACTATGCCAGTCATGGCTGATCTAAAGGAAGCCTCCAGTGCATCATAGCCACATTTTAAAGAATGGTTACTAACCTGCTGTATGTTATGTAACATTTCTTGAACATACTTTTTATCTATAGATTCTTCTGAGGACAGCTTTGTAGTCAACTGTTCAAGCATAAACTCTTGATATTGAATCATATGAAATTGGCAGTTCAAAGCTCTAGCTGACAAAGTAGCAGAGGTGTAAACTTTTTTACCCCATCTCTCTAAGGACCTGGAATCCCTTTCCGAGGGGAGGGGGTTTTTAGAAGAAGTAGCTGCTACAGCTTTAGGGCCCTGGGAGATAGTCTCTGGATCTGCAAAAGGAGCCTTATATAAGTGGTGATGAGTGTCCGGAACCCTGTAGTACCTATCGGGCTTAGCACGAGCCGGAGGTAAAGTATCAGGAGCAGTGCAAACATCATTAAATGCATCATCCACAACAGATAGGACTGGAGGTATAGCTAAATGCCTATGCTGTGGCAAGTGTAGAAAGGTCCTAAGCCTTTTCCTAGAGTCTGAGAAATCTTGGCCCTGCCACTGAAATTGTTCCCTCATAGCATGCAAGGTTTCCCCAAAGGAAAATTCCTCAGGAGGAGAGGCTGAAGGGATGGACTCCTCAGCATCAGAGTCTTCGTAAGGGGAATAAGAAACCTCAGGAGGGTCTGTATGATCTGAGTCATCAGAGGAATCATCCGTGGCTACTGGCTCAGGGGGCTCTGCTCTAGGCCTTTTTTCTGGAGGAGGGAGAGAGGCCCTGTCTGGATGTGGCTGGACTCCACGAATTAAAGAGATGAGATCCTGCGCCAAGGAAAGCATATGGGAGCTGGTGCTGGGCCTGAGAGAGGGGGGCTTGGCAGGCACAGGTTTTGATGCTTTGGCTGCCTTAGCCCTGGCAAAGGCCTTAATAGACATAGCTGGAGGAGGCCTAGCAGCTCCACGTGCAGGGGTAGAAATATCTAGGGGAATGGTGTCTGATAAATCCTGTGAAATCGCAACAGAAGGTTGGATTTCAGAAGCCGTTTCTACCATGATAGAAGAGGCCTCGGTAGAAGGCAAGTTATCGGCTGAAGAAAGAACCGCTTGCTCGGTTTCGGCCGAAACCGAGACACTCGTGGTTTGCTTAACCGGTTTCGGCGAAACCGTGGACCGCGAGTGTCGGTCCTTTTCTTTGTTTCTTGGTTATTTGCGTAGTCGGAGGATCCGGCGGCATAATGTAGGCAAAATCTGAGCGAAAATCTGTTCAGCAAAATCCGGCGACGTCTAAGCGTCCGCGGTTAAAAGAAGCACAGGCTAGACAAGCTGCTACGCCGTGGTCTGGGCCTAAACAATGTATGCAATAGGAGTGGAAATCCTTATGAGGTATTTGTTTCCCACAAGATAAACAATTATTAACTTTCTCTGACATCGGCTGAGGCAAGAAAGAGTCCCCAACGGGGTACTTAGCTTTATAGAAGTCTTGGTAGTATTCGGTAGTAGTAATCTCTGGATCTGACTGACCGGCACTTGCGAACAGCTTCTGCTTGCGCCACGCGGCAAGAAAGACTGAGGAAAATGGCGTCGGCTGATGCCTTTATACCCGAATAACTGCCGCAATGACGTCGGGTGAAGTGCGACACCAGCCAAGGCCAGACCCAGACTTTGGAATCCGGCCGACCGAAGGGCTGCCTGACGACAGGACAACCCATTTGTAAAGACTGCAGATGCATCCTTGAAGGACATCCAGGACTACAACAGTGAATACACTTGAACATCTACATTTATGGTAAGTGTACACAACTGTACTATGTTCTTCGTGTTTCACTGTTGCAGTCATTACATTTGGGTAGATTCCCAAAGCTATGGTTGGGAGGAGGAATGTAGATAGTATTAGGGCCAGCTATAAGGCCCTGCAAGAGTGCAGTGGTAAAGCCAGCTCTGGATTTAGAGAAAATTGGCAAATGATAAATCTTGGTGAAAGTATGTACAGAACTCCAGGTAGCAGCTTCTAGGATGTCCCTGGTAGGGACGCCTCTGAGAAAGGCTGTAGAGGTAGATGCAGCCCTGGTGGAGTGAGGTCTGATCCTGGGGATAGGTTTTCCATGGTGCTTATAGCAGAAATGAATGCAATGGCTTATCCATTTAGAAATGGTTTGCTTTGAAATAGCCTTCCCCTCTGCCCCTGTAGCAAATGCCACCAGCAGTTGTTCAGATTTCCTTTGAGGTTTAGTCCTGTCCTAGTAGAATCTAATTTGTCTGTGCACATCTAAGGAATGCAGTATCCATTCCCCTTTATTCTATGGATTGGGAAAGAAGGTTGGCAAATGAATGGACTGACTAAGAGCCACACTGGATACCACCTTAGGCATGAAGGATGGATTGGTTCTGAGGGACACCCTGTCCGCATGAAAGATGATGAAAGGCTCCACTGTCATAAAAGCCTGTAATTCAGATACCCTTCTAGCTGAAGTGATTGCTAAAAGGAAAGATGTTTTCCAAGAAAGAAATTTTAAGTCTGCAGTAGCAGCTGGCTTGAAAGGAGGTAGAGTGAGTTTCTCCAAGACAAAGTTAAGGTCCCAGGCTGGGGTTGGAGCTCTCCTGGGTGGTCTCAAATTGTTGGCCCCTCTGAGGAACTGCTTGAGTAGTGGATGAGAGAAGAGGGGAGGTTCTGTGTTATAATGAGCTGAAATGGCTGAGGTGTGGATTTTAATGGAGGAAAAAGACAGGCCCTTGTGAAGCATCTCAGTTAAGTATTGTAAAATCTGAGGTAAATTGGGTGCTGCTGTGCTCATCCCTTGAGACTGGTTCCAGGCACAGAATCTTTTCCATTTTTCAGCATAAGATTTTCTAGTACTAGGCCTCCTTGCCTCTAAAATGATATCCATCACAGGTTTGCGGAGGGATGGTAAAGGAGAGATTGAGTAATTAGCCAGGCTGCAAGGTTCAGTGTTAGAAGCTGAGGGTGCAGAATCTGGTTCTCCTGCTGAGACAGCAGGGAAGGAGTCTGAGGCAGGTGCCATGGAGATAACCATGTCACACTGCGCAGGAGGGGGTACCAGTGTTGGTGCGGCCTGTCTGGAGCAATCAAAATCATCCTTGGTTTGTCCTGTTTGATTTTTAGTAGTACTTTGGAGAGCAGAGGCAGAGGGGGGAAGGCATAGGCTGATAGGTTTTTCCATCTGAAGGACAGAGCATCCACTTTCCAGGCTTGTTTGTGGGGAGTCCTTGTGCAAAATTTGTCCAATTGGTATATCTGGGCTCCCCCATTTGCTTGTCAACGTGTTGAAAATCCTTGGTTCCAGTTTCCACTCGTGTGGGTCCATGAGATTTCTGCTTAGTCCGTCTACCAGTGTATTTAATGTTCCTGGAAGGAATTGAGCTTGTAGGTGCACTTGATAGCTCAAGGCTGTGTTCTACAATAACATGACTAGTCTGCAGAGGGGATAAGAATGTGTACCCCCTTTATGTACCACAACCATTAGTTGTCCTGGAAGAATGTGGTCCTTGAAGGCTGTCAGAGCATTCTGTACAGCTAACATTTCTTTTTGAGATGCACTTGACTTGGGTTCCATTTGCCCTGAATGCACTTCCCTGCCAGGTGAGCCCCCCATGCATAGTCTTATGCATCTGTTGTTAGGGTTTGGGTGGCAGGGGGTGGTGTGAAAGGTAGTCCCTTGTTTTGGTGGTAGGCCTCTGTCCACCAAAGGAACTCTAGGCATAGGCAAGGTATGATAGAAATCATTGTTTCTAGGTCTTGAGAATGTTGACACCATAGGCTTTTTAGATACCACTGTAGTTTCCTCATATGCAGTCTTGCATATGGAATTAGAAGAATGCAGGAGGCCATGAACCCCAAGGCTTGCAATATTTGTCTTGCAGATAGCAGGGTTTTTGTGGCCACTTGTTTGAAGTAGATTGTCAAATGAATTTGTTTCTCTGGCGTGAGGTAAGCCATCTGGGAAGTTGTATTCAAGCTTGCTCCCAGGAATATAATTAGTTGACAGGGTACCAGGTGTGATTTCTTTTCGTTTATGGTGTACCCCAGACAAGTTAGAACCCTTTGTACAAAGGCCAGATGATTTAAAAGTATGTCCTGGCTTTCTGCCTGAATTAGACAATCATCCAGGTATGGGTATATATGAATATTTCTTTGCCTGCAAAATGCAATAACTGGAGCTAGGCACTTTGTGAATATCCTGGGCGCAGTAGATAAGCCAAAGGGCAATGCAGAGAACTGATAGTGCGTGTAGCCTGTTTTGAAGCGGAGGTATCTTCTGCAAGATTCCCTGATTGGGATGTGCAGGTATGCTTCTTTTAAATCTATTGTTGCCAAGCAGGCATCTTTGCCTAGCATAGGAAGTAATTGGTGAAGAGTCAGCATCTTGAATTTTGGAATCTCCAAAAAAGTGTTTAGAGTAGACAGGTCCAGGATAGGACGCCATGAATTGTCTTTTCTGGGTACCAGGAAAAGTCTCGAGTAGAAACCTTGTCCCTTTTCCTCTTCTGGTGCCAGTTGAATAGACCCCATGCTTAAGAGAGAAAGTACTTGTTTTTGGGCCTCTGCGCACTGATTTGGGGGTAGGTCCGGCCACCCGCTTGGTGTTGGCAACGTGTGGAAGTGAAATCTGTATCCCTGGGACACTATATTTAAAACCCATTTGTCCTGGGTAATGAGTTCCCAATTCTTTGCATGAAGAGCAATCTTTCCCCCCAAAGGGGCAGTCAGTTGATAAGTGCTTGGAAATTTTAAAAGGAAGTCATTGAGACAGTTTACCATAGGGGGGATTCTTATTATTCCTAGATTTGGAAGTGAAGGCCCCCCACTGCTTAGTTCTGTGTGTCCCCTGGGACTGAAACCTGGGGTTTTTACTGTGTCTGGGTTTGGCTTGAGAAGACCTGGAAGGGGCTGGAAAGGACCAATTCTTAGAGGGCCAGTGCCTACTAAATCTAGGAGGCTGAACTTCTAAAAAATATTTTAACAGTTTGCATAGATTTAGCTTTTTATCTTCCATCTTTTTAAGAACTTCCTCAGCCTTGTTGCCAAACAGGCGGTCCTGATTTAAAGGAGCATCCAACAATTTAGCTTTAACATGATCAGGCAAAGATTGCTCCTTAAGCCAAGCATGCCTTCTGAGCACAGACCCAGTAACAGCAGCCCTGCAAGAGGCCTCTAATGAATCAAAACCACATTGCAAAGTATGTTTTCCAACTTGTTCAGCAGAATGCATTAAATCCTGTAATTCTTTATTTTCCACAAAGTCAGGAATCAACATCATTTTCTGTTTAAGCAGTCCAATAACATGTTGCTGATACTTTAACATATGAAACTGGCAGTTTAAAGCCCTAATGGCCAAGGTTGCAGAAGTATAAACCTTCTTACCCCATCTATCCAGCACCCTGGACTCTCTATCAGAAGGGGTAGGATTTTTAGCAGTAGAAGCCTTAATGCCCTTGGGCCCCTGTGAAACAGTATCTGGATCTGCAATAGGATTTTTAAAAAGGAACTTGTGGGACTCAGGGACCCTGTAGTATGTGTCAGGTTTTCTGGGAGCAGGAGGCAGGGAATCAGGGGCCAAACTAGATTCCGAAAAAGCATCATCAACAATGTCTACTACAAGGGGAATAGCTAAAGGCCTATGCTGAGGTAGGAGAAGGAAATCCCTAAGCCTCTTTTCTGAATCAGAAAAATCCTGGCTTTCCCAGTGGAAATGCTCTCTTAAGAGTATATAAGGTTTCCCCAAAAGAAAAATCCTCAGGAGGGGAAGCAGAGGGAATGGAGTCCTCTGCATCAGAATCTTCATAGGTAGATAAAGGCAAATCCAGAATATCAGAAGCATCAGAAACAACAGAATCCTGATTAGAAGATTCATAATCAACTTCAGTTCTAGGCCTCTTAGAAAGGGGGGGGGGGTTGGCTACCCCTGATTAGAGTTATTAGATCTTCAGCCATTCTTATCATTTGTTTTTTAGGCATAGAGGCCTGAGCATATGGCCTGGGCATCATTTTTAGGCATGGATCGAGATTTAGGCCTAAGTAAAGAAGGAGGCGTCGGTTTAATATGCAAGTCCATAGGCCTGAATACACCCTCAGAAGCTGGTGCCTGCACAGCGGCTCCAGACCCATCCAAGGTAGAGACATCCGCGGGTTCCATAGTTGAAGCATCTCGCGGCATACCGGACTCCGAATGGGTCTCAGTAGAGGCCTGCAAATCAGAAGTAGCGGGTATCAGGGGCTGTGAAAGCGCCTCACTGAGTACCAGCGAACTGGCGACTGGCTTAGGAGAAGCATAGTTAGCAGTTTTGGACCTCTGCGGCCTGTCTCTATCTTTATCTTTGCGTTTTTTTCAGAATCCCGGTAGTTGGATGGCTAACCGACGACATTTCTGGATAACTAAACTGAGAACCGAAATATTTAGAGGCGTACATATACCGACGACGGATAGTGTGCTGATTAAATAAAGCATAAAACCGAAAGCAAGGTACGTCGTGGACAGGGCCTAAGCTAGGAATACAGTACGAATGAAAATCTTTATGAGGTATTTGCTTTCCAAAAGTAATGCAATTAACTTTTACTGACATCGGTAAGGAGCAAGAAAACGTTTCCTCAATGGCGTACTTAGCTTTAGTTGAAGACTTCGGTTCTGAAACTAGAAAATGAAAATTTCAGGAGTCGGCCGACTGGCACTTGTGAACTGCTTCTGCTTCGGGCACCGCACGGCAAGAAAGACTGATGTAATGGTGTCGGCTGCATGTTTTATACCCTTGACCTGACGTCATGGAAGAAGGGACAGCAACCGACGCAGGACCCAAGATTTTGTTAATTGTTGACTGAGGGCTACCTGCAAGCAGATAACCCAAATGTAATGACTGCAACAGTGAAACATGAAGAACATCTGGCAATCAATGCCCTGATGGCAAGAGTTGCAGAGGTATATACCTTCTTACCCCATCTGTCTAAAGCTCTGGAATCCCTGTCTGAAGGGGTAGGGCTTTTGGCTGTAGTAGCCTTAATACCTTTAGGTCCCTGGGAAATGGTCTCTGGATCCGCAGTAGGATTCTTGAAGAGAAATTTGTGAGAATCAGGTACTCTGTAGTACCTGTCAGGTTTCCTAGTGGCCGGGGGTAAAGTGTCTGGAGTAAGACTGGATTCCATGAAGACATCATCTACAACATCCAGGACAGGGGGGTATAGCTAGAGGCCTGTTTTGAGGCAACTCTAAAAATTCTCTGAGTCTCAATTTTGGACTGGGGGTAGTCCTGGAATTCTCAGCGGAAATGCTCTAAGTATGCAAGGTTTCACCAAAAGAAAAATCCTCTGGAGGGGAGGCAGAGGGAATGGATTCCCCTGCATCTGAATCCTCATAGGTTGATAAGGGCATGTCCTGATAATCAGAAGGGTCAGAGTCATCAGACTCCTGGTCTGTAGAATCAGAGGGAAACTCATTTCTTTGTCTCTTAGCAGGGGAGGGCTGGCTTCCCCTAATTAGGGTAATCAGGTCTTCAGCCATTCTAAGCATTTGTTTTTGTGGCATGGGAACTTGAGCATGCGCTTTGGTCATCGGTTTTCCAGGAGTAGTGCATATTCCGGGCCTAAGAAACTCGGTAGTTTTGGTTAAAAACAAAGTTGTCAGTTTGATTCGAACATCGGTAAGTCAGAATATACCCTCAGAAGCCAGTGCCTGCACAGCGGCTCTGGACCCATAGAAGGTAGAGACATCCGCAGGTTCCATAGTCGAAGAAGCATCTCGCGGCATACTGGACTCCGAATGGGTCTAAGCAGAGGCCTGCGAATCCATAGAAACAGGCATCAGGGGCTGCAAATGCGCCTCACTGAGTACCGGCGGACTAGCAACTAGCTTAACGGAAGCGTCTTCGGCAGTTTTGGACCTATGCGGTCTGTCTCTGTCTTTATCTTTAAGTTTTTTTGGAAGATTGGTAGTCGGGTGGCTTATCAAAGCCATTTCAGAATACAGAGAACGAGAGCAAAAGAATTTAGCAACAAAGATGGCCCAACGACAAATGGTTTGGGCATTAAATAAGGCACAAAACCAACAGCGAGGGACGTCGTGGTCTGGGCCTAAAGAAGTGACGCAGTAAGAATGAAAATCTCTGTGAGGTATTTGCTTTCCACAGGCAAGACAATTGTTAACTTTTTCTGACATTGGTTAGAGCAAGAAAAAAGATCCCCAACGGGGTACTTAACTTTAGAAAACTTCAGGTTTTGAAACTTGAAAACGAAAATTTCAGGTAGCGGCCGACCACCACTTGCGAACTGCTTCTGCTTCGGGCTCCTGCTCAGCAAGAAAGACTGATGTAATGGCATCAGCTGCCTGTTTTATACCCCTGACAACCTAACGTCATGGAAGAAGCGACAGCATCCGACAGAGGAATCCTAAGACTCTGGTATTCGGGCGGACTGAGGGCTATCTGCGGGTAGATAACCCAAGTGTGATGACTGCAACAGTGAAACACGAAGAACATCTGGATTTTGTATGGTGATTCCTGGACTACTGGATAATGTTTGTGAACTTCATTAAAATGGGAAAAGGGGTTGGTGATATGCCAATACACAATTCACACAAATAACATACAGACAATCAACCCCCAAAACACCCTATTCCATCCAAAAAAAAAAAAAAAACAAAACAAAATCAACACTTAAAGGTTTATACAAAGAATAAATAAAGTAAAATGAAATATAAAGTAAAACAGAAACCACACCTCCCACTCACATAAATGTACAAAAAGTAAAAGCATACACTGCACATGCAAAAGGCAAACGTACAACCCCCAAAACAGCACTACCCAGCTAAATTCACCTCATAGAAAATGAAATCCATTTATTTTAAATCAAAGGAAAAACAAATTAAAAAAATAACACTAACTGCAACTAGTCAATCAGAAAATAGTACTTCAGACAAAACAGACGTGATTCCAAGTTCCAAGTAAACTAAGTAAAAAAAGCCTAACTCTATACTACATTCACAGAGCTGTTGTAACAAAGTAAAAATAACTAAGTAAAATGCCTTAGAAATTCTCAAAATTATTTCCAGTTTTTGGAGGACTAACAAAACTTTGAGAAACATCAGGGGTGTCCCTACAAAATAGGGACAGAAAAGCCCCAAATTAGGGACACATTTTAAATGTTGGCACTACTATCTTAGAAATTCTCAAAACGATTTCCAATTTTAGGAGGAATGGAACAAAATTATGAGTAACGTCAGAGGGTGTCCCTACAAAATAGGGACAGTTAAGAGGTCTATGCAAATTACATACAGCTCAGTTCAACTTTGCAATTACTGAAGCCCATTAAAATCACAGTAATTCAAACCTAAAAAACAAATAAAAAAAATGTATATAGGTTATGCTGGGAAGTAATGAAATACCTTGCACTCAGTTTTGTGATGAGGCAAAGCCTCTCGTAATAAAAATCATTCCCCAATCGTACAGAATATGTTTTTCAATTACCACAGTTTAAACAAAAAAAAATCACCCCAAACCAATTTTATCCTTCTGAAATGGCTAGTCCTGACAAAGCATGCGGCCTGTTGTCCATGTTCTCCCATCTAGAGGATACTGTGTGGGTTGTTCCACACAACTCTTACCCTGATAGGCAACATCTGGGGCCTGTGTTGCTACACTTGACTTTGCTCATTTTAGGGTACATTCTGTTGATGGACCTCTCAAGTTCAACCAGAACTTGGTCTGAAGCTGGTACTGTCTGTTCTTGAGGAGAAAATACTCAGCATTTTATGGGGAACAAATCCACAATGACAGTGACCAGAGGTCAGGATGAAATCCTGGATAGACCCTATCTCTGTGAAGTGAACATTTTAACCCTTAATCACTATGTCTTTCATGCCTTGACACAGCAGATTTGGGAGACATAAGAATGCAAGAAGAAACAAGGTCATCCAGCCAAGATGTATGAAAAAGACCTGCCACAGTGAATGTCACATAATGTGGAAGAGTGGCTCTAAACTGAGAACATGACAACAGCTGAAGTGACACCCAAACCAATGTAGAAATGAGAAAAAGGACATTGAAAATAATAACACTCCGAAGCCCACATGCACCATATTTACCGTCACTATATTAATGTCATCAAGCAATTATCAGCACTCTATGTATGTCATCAAGTATTTATCACCTTTCTATACATGTTATCACACATGTTCACCTTTCTATACATGTTATCACACATGTTCACCTTTCTATACATGTTATCACACATGTATATCCAGACTGCTCATTATCTATTACCGTAACCAAGCAACATTCAAACTAGTCCAAAAAAGGAAAAATAAACATTCAGAAACTACATACATCAACTACACATACGAATGCTACAAAAACTACACACACACAAATCCCAAACCTCCATAAATTCAGTTTACTATTTTTCATTTGTTTAACTTCCTCTTCCCATTCGTTTTAACGAGTGAGGTTTTGTGGGCAGTTTTTGGTGAAGGTTTACAACAGTAGCTCCTGGTTATCTAAATGGGACAGTTATAATGAAATGGGGATGCCTTCACTTTCAGTCTCTTTCAGGATAGTTGCACTGGACAGTGCTTTTCTCAAAATGTTCTAAGAATATTTAGTGTTATTTTATTGCTGTACTGTGTCTTATCTGCATGTTGTAATATGTATACATTTTATTTGATTTTTAATGAATTAATGCATTAATTTTCTTGCATTCTGAGTATTTGTTTTTTCCCATTATAAGCATTATTTTTTTTACTTCTACTCTTTTAATTTTTCTACTAAAGTATGTGTTTTAATTTTAATTTTGGAAGGTTGTGCTACGTTGACTACCTGGTAGTGTATATTTTGGGTTCTTGCACATCTGACTGCTTTATTTATTTATTTTTACATTTAGTAGTATGGTTCAGTAATACTCGAAAAACCATCGCCAAACAAAGCTGGCGCCAAAAATACGTCTAAAGTAGGTGGTATCAAACATGAAGCAATGTGAAAGGAAAATATATTTTACTGCACTCAGAAGTTTAAAATACACTCACAAGTCTACAAAGAAGTCATGAATTTTACAGCCAATAAAAATGTATAAAGTTCCCAAGTCTGCCATAACAGTAACAGAAGGGTACTAGATTTGTAGTAGGTCAAACAAGCATTACTTCTAAACTTAGCAAATTCAACACACCCAGTAGAAGATCCAGCATATAGTATGTCTTTCTCACACACACACACACACACACACACACACACACACACACACACACACACACACACACACACACACACACACCAAGTACGTATACATCCTTCCAGATTTAGTTATGAGTCTCTGATTGTTCACTTCTCTATTTTGCAACTTTCAGCAAATATGTTAAAGTAACTAAGAATGCAGTACCCCAGAGGTGAGAACCTGATGCAACAAAATGAAATGGGAGGTAAAGAAATTTAATTCTGTATCATTACTTCAAGTACTCTGGGTGTTCCAAAGCACTCACTTGATTATAAACAGCTACATCTGTCATCAAAGGACCACACAGCTGAAATACAGGATGGTTAAGCAAGCTCTCTGGTGGCTAACTGTTAAAACTGAGAGGCACAGAGGCTAACAGCCTTAAAGTATAACTTTCAACTGTCCAGAATTTCATAGCAAGTCCAAATGTTTGCCTCATACTTCTGGTCTATTCCTCGTAAAATCTGTAGTTTTTTGCAAATCATTGAGGATTAACATCACAAGCAATTCACACTTCATATTATTCAGAAAATGCATGCTAATGCAAAACCTATTGCTCTAGCCACTTTCTCAGTTTATGAGAAATATTTAAAATATGCCCTCAGTGGGCCTTTGCTCCTAACATTATTTTTGGCATTTTACAGAACTGCTGCATTAAGAGTTTGAGATGTATTCCTTAAAGACTTTTTAACCTTAACATGGTAGGCAAACAGCAAACATTCCAGTCAAAAACTGAACTTCTTAACTCTTAGATGGCAATAAATTATTTGGACAGAAAAAGGATTTACTCTTTCTAAATTCCTTTAAAAATACTCTTTCTAAATACCTTTAAGTGCTAGGTTAATTTACAAGAAAAGCATAAAACAGAAACATTCTCACAAACTGTAAGTTCACAGTCTTTGGGACTGTACAGCAACTTTCTTTATAGAAACGTGTTTTTCCAGGGACACGTCTATGCTTCTATGATAAGCTGCTTGTCACATTTGAGAACTATTTGAATTAATCTCATGCTACTGACAATTAAATAGTCACTGCAGTGTTGATCATTTTCCAATTACAGAGATGTCACCATAGCCAAGCAGCATAAAAAACAAGTTTACCCTCACCCCGAGTCATACTGCTTGTAGCAGGTTGTTACTCATGCTCCCCGACTTACCACAGATTCATCCTTATCTTATAAACTGACACAACAGCACTTAAGATAGACATTTCATCAAAAACAACACAACAAATATCCATTCCCATGTCATCGAAATGGAACGCAGCTTGTACTGGTACATTACAAATGCACTAGAAAATGGATCAGTTCCAAAGTGTATAACATACAGGTGGACTTCCTTCATGCACCTCTGTCAAGTTCTCTCAAAATAGTTGGACAGGCTTTGAACCTGGCTGTTGTCTCACAGCTTGATTAATACCAGTCACATGGTGAATGCATGGGCTTGCCATGCCTAATGTAACCTCATTTCATCTTGGCCTGCCATGACAGGAATTGGGCTATTAGACTGGAAAATACCCACTGCTTTCTCAAACTTGAAACAGGAGATAAGAACACAATTACAGAACATAATCAGCAAAGAGCGCTATCCCATATAATCCCATTAATAAGAACTGGCACTAGCATCACTTGAGTGGAACCCCTAATGAGAAACCTTTTATTATTAACACCTTACACTAGACAGACATTGTCAACTCATTCCAACAGCATTGAATATAGACTTTAGCCAAGAGGTGTATCAATTTATTTTGTGCAGTTAGGAAAACTTGACCTCTTTTTTCAATTGCAACCTTAAAGTAGCAAAGTTTAACAGCAACAGTTACAATACAAAGAACTACAAAAAAAACCCACAAATAAAATAATACAAATGGTGTGTTTAAATATGGACTATATCATCATCTTCATACTCTAACTCGTCAATTTCAGTATACATTGCAGACAAAAACAAAGTTATAGTTCACAGTGCAGTAGCATTACTCTGACATATAATTTTCCCTGTCTAGTTTCTAATAGCCTTTGATCTACACTCTAAGAATGTTACTTCCAGTATTAATACTTCTCAAACCCAGTACTAATGCTTCTCAGACATAGTACTAATACTTCATACACAGTATTAATACTTCTTACACACAGTACTAATACTTTATACACGGTATTAATACTTGTCATACACAGTACTAATGCCTTTCAAACACAGTACTAATACTTTACACATAGTACTAATATTTCTCAGACACATTAGTGTACAATACTTTGTACAGAGTACTAATACTTCTCACACACATTACTAATGTTTCTCAAAGTACTGGATACTTTATACAGAGTACTAATACTTCTCATACACAGTACTAATACCTCATACAGAGTACTAATACTTCTCATACACAGTCCTAATGCTTCTCAGATACAGCAGTAATACTTTACACACAGTACTAATACTTCACACTTGCAGTACTAATGCTTCTCATGCATTCTTACATGGGTAAAGTTTGGTTACTGCCAGCAGTGACATATTTCAGTACCCATTACTTTAGGGAAGAGACAGAGGATGGAGTAAGGTCTAATGTCCATAATATGTGGGGATACAGCTGGAAAAGGAAGACAGAATGACTGGGAGAGTAGAGAATGGTGAAAAAAGGCAAAAGAGGAAACCAAGGTGGACAAGAATAATATCAGCTTCATGTTGATGGTTCCGCTCATTTATCAGGGCATAAGATGGGTGCTAACAAATTACATTAGGACAATATCCACAAAATATTTACAAGAAAAACTGATTACAGACAACTGCAGTAGGACATGGGAAAGGTATTCTGTAGCAATAACTACATATGTGCTGATGCAAGATACAAAGGCATTTCAATACTTTCAGCAAAGCTCTGGAAGGTCTGGTCTGCCATACACAGCACCATTTTACCATATCTGGAATTTCTCCCATTTTTTGTCTGTGGCATGATTTAGGGGAGATAAATGAATGCTGGCAATGGGTAAGATCTGGTCTGCTGACATATCACCATCTTTGTGTACTCATGCAGAAGAACAACAATGCGATTCATTCCACCCTGTGATATTTAATAATATATTAACAATACTGTGAATGCAGTCAACAACTTCAATCCAAACTTCCAAACTGCTGACTTTGGAAGTTACTGCCAATTAATTACAAAACTTTTGGTTAAACCATGTGATATTTAAAGTCCAGGCAAATTCTAATAACTTACACACATGAAACCATGAAATGTAGGTCAGCAAAACAATAAAAGCTACTAAATAAACTACAAGTTTGTCATGTGTACCTGATGCTGAGGTAGGGGCAGGAAGCCCACCCCCCATTTAACCAGACCTAAACACTGGCATCTGCCTACAGTATACACAGCAGCTGAAGGAGATGTGCCCTAAACTTTAAACACAGCAACTTAAGAAGCATGTCAGTAAACAGTGACCCCAGGACCTTCAAAATAGTGAGTGGACATGCCTGGACACATTCCCAGATACTCAGTACCTTTATCTTGGGAACCGAAACCTCTAGAGAGGAGTATATGTTTACGCAGAGGGCTTAGGTCAGTTAGCACAGATCAGGTTCCAAAAAAAATGGAAAAGTGGGAAACCCTATGTCAGAAAAACAAGTGCTGGAATGCATAACAGAAGAGGGGGGTGTGAAACTCAGCACTGGAAAGACCTGCTGCCTTATAGATTTTTACAGCCCCAGTTTTTTTGAGCTGCAAAGAAAGGCAAAAAAAAATGTGGGGTGGTACATTTAAAGCACAATTCTGGAGACAGGAATAAGTATGAAAATGTGAAACACAGAGCAGCCTGAACAAACTGTACTACCCAGAGTCAAATTCACTCCCATGAGCACACCAACATAGCGCTTGTCACCACCACAGGTGATTCTTACTTTGGCACCATACAGCCAGCAGACTCGGGCAATCAGAGTTAATAACTTTTGAGGTCAGCACCATCCAAACTATCATTTCTACGTACAAGTCTAGCTAGTCTTGCTATTTTGTTTATGCAGCTATATCAGCACACTGCTCATGTAATCACATGCCACATTAAACAAGTACAGAACAAATACTGAAACTAAGTAGCAAGACTGTCACTTTTACGATACTCTCCTAAACCTCATTCTAGAATTCACTAAAACAGCAAATTACTCTAGTGCTAAACATACTGTACTGGATGCTGCATTTACACCTCATCTTGGGAAAACTGCAAGGTTACATTTCTATTAGATCATGATCAGCCCTCCTTGTCTTCATGAAAACAGCAAACAGCATGCACCTACTATATTTAAAAACAATACTGTCACATTCATTTTTCATGATTGGTAATCTTAGCACGGCAATTCTAGTATTGCAAAACATCTACTTTTTACTCTGTAATTTACTCAGTAATTTACAATTTGAATGTAAGAATTACATTCTTAAAATGTTGTTTTCCATGGACTATAAACCTGCACATATAATAAACAACATATTTTAAACAAGTGAAGTTGTGCAGCTGATACTATGGGGTAGAAAAAGTCATATGGAAAACAGCTAAACTATAAATCAGTGCATCTAACAATGCTGAAAAAGAGGCAGCCACCCTGACATTTTAACAAAAAAAAGGACTGCATCTCTAAATCATGACACAAGTCAGCATGGATGGACAGCAATGACCTCTACATGGCTACAGGCAGGATGGAGACAGCAGGGAAACTACACGTGTAACCTACTATTATTATTATGTTTGTATTTACTGACTTGTTAGAAATGAACAAAAGTGTAACACTTTACATGAAGCACACAGATCCTCAAAGTTATCCCAGTGAACATTCTGTAACTGAAGTTAGGTCCAGTTCGACTTCCACTGCACAGAATCTGATACAAGTGTTGCACCTGTGGTCAAAAGCTCGTTCAAAAAGTGGAAAAGGCAGATGGAATGCTTGCTTATAAAATCTCCTCCCTTAATCTTTTTCAGAGACTGACAGGGGCCTAAACTTATTTTTTCATTTCAAAATTTCACAAATGCTAGAAGCTATGCTATACAATAATATTTTTAATGTACTGCATTCTCGTACTACTGCACCTAGGTTACACTTTTTCTTTACATTTCTGTACTAAATTTTGAGCAGCCACATATCAAGATAATTGCTGGAGTCTTGCTAATGTGTTTTGTAACGATACAGCACTGCATCATGGCAGTTGATGACTTGAATGCCGCAACGCAGTTTGCACAGGTGTACCCAAATTTATTTGGGCCACTTTCTTAATAAAAAGCTTCACAAACATTTTATCAAATCCATGGCCCAATTAAATTTGGCGCTTCCCTGCCTGATATCATGTAAGGTAGCTGTCTGTAGACTTTAATGGATGCTTCTCTGCACACGCACAGCTTGCTGCCATTAAAGTCTATAGATACCACTCAAGTTCTCTCCACAGTTGATGTCACTGATGTTAAAGAGCAATGTTAAACCTCAGCGTCATCAATGTGAGAAAAATGAATTTTATAAAGGTTATTTTAATCCCTGAAAAAAATAAACTTGAATACAACAAGACTGTATATCAGCATTTATACACCACACACTGAGGTGTAACAGGTGAGCCACAAAAGCGTGACAAAACACTTTAAGTACTTGAGACATCGAACATGGCAAAATAAGTCCCTTACCTAATAACTGACTATCATATTCTGGCAGCTAGTGCAGAGGATTAATGCTGTGAACTGTTAACAAGTTACTTCATGTTTTCTATGCTCTGATTCTTTTACCCTCCATTTGCCTACTATATGAATCTGAACAAGTCACTTAACAGTGCCCCCCGGCCTGAGTCTCAAAAAGGATCGCTGTGGACCAGTATCAGTGCTCTATCCTAGGTAACACATAAACAAACGGAAGCTTTTGTTATGATCGTAGGGCAGCACTGTAGCTTACTGATAAGATCTCTGTCGAACAGGTTCAAGCCTGACCTCAACTTGTCTTAATTTTTGAATTTTTTCCCATGTCTTCATGGGTTTTCATTGAGTACTACAGTTTCCTCACACCTTCCAAAATGTTACATACATATGCATATGCTGATTTGGTTGAAAAATAATTAAACTGAAATTGAATGCAATAATTTCACTGGACAGGGAACTGTTTGTTGCTAATTTCATTTGTGTAGAAAGTTAGGCAGGCCCACTGTCTACTTAGACCACAACTTAAGTTTTTTTTTATTATAGTTAACAATGGAACAGAAGGAAGTTAAGTGAGTTATATATTATGCAAACATGGGGTTTTGGTTAATGGGTTTCAAGACTACAGCTGCTGATGAAACACTGCTGTATTATCCTTGTTTTGACAGACATAAATTTAATTTACCTAAATGTAAAATACTTATTGATACAAAATTAGAGGGTGAGCCAATTAACAGAAACAATTTGAATTCCTCCTGCTCTGTGGATGAATTCTTCCTGCTCTGTGGATGTGTACTGATTTAACTGCTGTTTAATTTCACCTCCTGGGCTGAGTTTTTAAATTATTCATACCATGTGGATCAGCATATAAAGAATAAAATAAAAATGCGTTGAACTTTAATTATGGCTTCCTTCTACACTATGGATAGAGAAAACTGAATGACAAACTCTGCAATCACCAAACTGACACAGAACCATAAAGTATTATATGTGTATATATGTATGTATGTGTGTATGTACAGTCTCATTGGCAACATGCACCACGTGGCAACAAAAGGATTCTATTAAACCCCTTCATCCAGTGATTGTCCGCACACTTCTTACTTCACTGTGATGTAATCCAGCCCATAATGATATAACGAAATACGAGAGTGGCTAAGCAGGAACAGATTGTAAATGCAATCTCTTCCAGTTTCAATGAGCTTAACCAAAGTCTTCTTTCCATCTGCTAAAAGCACTGGCACTAGGCTAACAACTAGTCATCATTAACATCTTACCAACTGGAACCACGTGCTAAACATCTTCTAAAAGCACCGTCACTAGGCTAACAGCTAGTCATCATTAACATCTTACCAACTGGGACCACGTGCTAACCATCTGCTAAAAGCACTGTCACTAGGCTAACAACTAGTCATCATTAACATCTTACCAACTGGGACCACATGCTAATCTCCAAAAAGAAAGCAAGCTGTCCTGTGACCAGTCCTTTCCCATCACTCACTGATGCATAGAATTACCAAGACACATATCATCAGTGTAGTGAAAAATAAGACAGCACCCAGCCTTGTCCCTCTCTTCCCCCAGGCTGCCTCTTCAAAGTGTTTTTGTGGTTTTTAGATGTAGTAATTCATGAAAATGTTGCTTTACCCTTAATTTTCAGCTAATGCATTAGCCTTTTAATGTTTTCTGTTATCTCCTGCACTTTTTATCACCACCTCCCCACCTTTCTTAAATTCCCCTAAAAGCATACATTTACAAAGGTGATATCAATATGTCCCCCTGAAAACTGCTTATTACTTTGTCATCATTTCAACAATTACAGCCCGACTTGTTTCACTTTTTAACTGTTAATTCTCTGCCATCAGCTAATCAGTTCACTATCATTAAGCTATATGCACTGACTTTACATATTTATCCATTCACTTGCACTGATAAATGC